>NC_046322.1:38012965-38169284 GCF_009819535.1 Lacerta agilis | reverse complement strand
ATCTGCTTGTGGGAATAGTGCGTTAGTAGGACAGTTCTTGACACGTAGCCAAGTATTTGCACTCTATGTTTCCACAGTAATGTCTTCATTCTCTGATTTAGAATCACATGAACAACCAACCCTCCGAGTGTCCATATTTTCCAAAGACAGTCCCAGTTTCTGATTTGATGCTGGAATGTCCCGCTTTTCCTTAGGACATCCCTATTTTCATTGGAGAAATGTTGGAGGGTATAGAGTTATGTGACCCCTGAGCCAAGGAGATAAGTAACTATCAATCTTTTACTAACTGTATCCAGAGGAGTACACAGAATAATCCTAAATTTGGGAGGGGGGAGAGAGGAGACAGAGGCTGAAGTATCCAAATCTTTGCTGGGCTCTCACCAACAGGACAAAATGAGGGCAAATGAGCTTGTTTGTTTGTTTGTACCGTTGTATGGTAAAAATGTATTGCAGTGGTTTACAATGGTATAAAACAAAATCAAACAAAAAAATAATTAAAAGGTTAAAACAAACATCAGCAGTAGAGAGAGTGTGTTCTTAATTGCCTGTATACACCTGGCACAATGGAAACATTTTCAGTGGGCATTTAAAAGTTGGCACAGAATGCACCTGCTGATCCTTGGTGTAGTTTAATCTCCAGTTTGGAGGCATGTTGACTTGGTGGTGTTGGATCCTCTGGGTCCAACAACTCCCCCTACTCCTTTTCCCTGGCACACCCTTTTTGTGGCCTTATCAACTGGTGCCAGGACAGCAAGAACATCTCAGGCGCCAAAGGATTGCTATGTTAACAGATTGTTTTCTAAAAGCCGCAATGAACATATTGCAACCAACCTTACACAAGCAAGACTAAAAAAAACCCTGCACATTAAAATTTTAGGCACCACACATTAAAATCCAGTCAAAATAAGAGAGTCTTCGATTTCTGGCAAAAGGGATTCAATGAGGAAACCTGTCAATTTTAACTGGAATAGTTTTATAACACTGTGGAACAGCCACAGATAAGGTACGGTAGTCTCTTTTGTTAACTGACCTCCAATGTTGATCTTGGTTCCCAAGCAATCTTTAATGTAAACAGGAACTAAACGATTTAGAGTCTGAAAGGCTAGAACCAGCACTTTTGACTTGAGCCCAGGAGCAAATAGGAAGCAATGGGGCTTACCAAAAAAACAAAACACAGAATTATATGCTCTGACCTACGCACAACAGACTAAAGCCTAGTCACTGCATTTTAAACCAAGTGAAGCTCTCGACAATCTTCACAGACTGTAATGCATTATTACAATATCTGAATCTGGAGTTTCTGTACTATGTAAGAGAGGGACATAAAACCTCCCATTTGGAGAGTCCAAATCAGGCTCCGCTACCTGATGCCCTCCTGTGGTCCCGTCTCCCATCAGCCCCTGTCAATATGGCCAATAGTCAGGGATTGCAGAATCTGTAGTCCAACAACATTTGGACAGCACCAAGTTTGGAACAATTGGTCAGAGACTAAGTATATATTTGCTCACAAATGTTATTGACATTCTGCTCACTCCTTTAACATTGCACAGAACCGGCACATAGTTTTAAATGTTGGTATGCAAGTTGGGTTGCCCTTGTTCATCTCAAAAGAATAGCAAGGTGCCTAGAGAAGCAATTCAGAAGAAGGCTTCCCTCAGATGTTGGCCGAGGTCAGCTATCAACCCTTTGTTCTCAGATAAAACTGTCCTCCTCCACCTCCACCAATCCAAATGCAGAACACAGAGCATTTTATAAAGAAGATTTCAAAGAGTAAACAGAACTGCTGCATTTAAATCTACTCCCCATGGGTTCTTCCAGTCACAACACATCTCTCAGCCAGAAATGTATAAACATTGCCTGCATTTTAATATGAAGTGAGGATTTTGACTGTGCGTAGAAACAAATGTTCCTTTGTCTTTTTAGGATGCTGAGAAACCCACCTTTCCAATCAACAGCAAAAAAAGGCTTGCCACTTCTTTTTCTATAGCAACAAATAATGTTACTTGTCAACTTTATAGTCTACACTGTAAGATCTGTTTCCCTGTGTTCAGACTGTGGTGGAGGTTCAGCTGATCAGGATAAGAGAAAAGCCTCCTTGGTGGTTCCACCCAAACAATGGAATTCTTTTGCTCCCATGAGTCTTGGTTGGCTCTGTCCTTCACTGTGTTTCACCAGATAACAAAGACTGTTGTGTTACTGGGTAGATGGTTTTATACTGATGTCTTTTCATCAATTGAACCTGCCTCTTTTAGCATTGTTATTTTTACGGAATGTTAAAATTGCATTTTATAATTGGTTTTAATAGTTAAGAGGGCAGCCCGGGCACTGTGTAGGCACTCAAATGGTGTGGTATATAAAGCCCTATGTAGATAAATCTCTGAATGTAGTGAGACACATTTCTAGCGCACTTCACTATTTTACTGTGCTGTAAATTATTTACACAGCTTCTGCTGGAGAAGAGGGACACTCCAGGGAAGATCCACCTGCCTCTTCTGAGCACAGTTGATGAGAAATCGTAACTACCACACCTGAATTGAACTCTGCTCATCGCTCGGCCTCCTCTGCAGCACCTCTTTAAGAAATAAAACATTTAATAGGTGACTGTGTGCAAAACACACTGTCATTCGAATGACTTTCTGGACCGGCTGGACATGGTGTTGTATGGGTGTGTGATGTTTTCTTTTCACTGAGTGTAAATATGCCAGTTTGACAACTGAGAAAGGATTATATGCCTAAGGAGCGTGTGCACCCTGTCTGCTGGCAAAGTTCCTTCCTATAGCAGCAGCTTCCCTACACATGCCTGCCAAAATCAACCCGCTTGCTGCCAAGTGATCTGTATTTAGCCCTAACTTTACTCCTAAGGCATACATTTTATAAAGCCCTAATCTGCAACTCAAGCAACTACTGTGGCATCAGACAGAAGAAAGAAAGAAAGAAAGAGAAAAAAAAAAGAAAAAAAAAAAAAAAAAACAAAAAAAAAAAAAAAAAAGAAAAAAAAAAAAAAAAAAAAAAAAAAAAAAAAAAAAAAAAAAAAAAAAAAAAAAAAAAGAAAAAAAAAAAAAAAACAAAAAAAAAAAAAAACAAAAAAAAGAAAAAAAAAAAAAAAGGAAGAAGGAAAAGAAAAGAAAAAGAAAGAAGAAAGAAAGAAAGAAAGAAAGAAAGAAGAAAAAGAAATGTAGTGCCCTATTTTACCAATTTATATTGAAAGTTAATTTATGGCCTGCTCTTTGCTGTAGATTAGCATTCAATATAAATAAAATGATGAATTTCCTACATACTTGGACTTTTGAAAAAAGTTCTATTTACTACTTTTAATTTATTCACATTTTAAGTATATAATAAAATATTGTTATTGCACCGAACTATGAAAACATTTGTGGAACATGTAGGATTAAACAATGGGAAGGGAGAATTCAACCAATCAGCAATATCACAATATCAGCTGCTGGCTTTTATCTTCAGAAGAAAATGTACTTTTCAATGTACTATTACTTCTAATATGTTAGTTGATACGTTGTAGTTGAATGCACTAGCATTGCTACATTTCAGAAAGCAGAGAACAATTGTTAATCCAATTGTTTCTTAGTTACTGACGACTCCATGAGACCATCTGGCACCATGTATTTTAAATGCATCATACAAAATCCATATCTGCTCAATGGAGTTCACCATCCAGGATGGAAATGAAGCAAAAGCAGCTGACGCTTCCTACCGTTAATCCATGGACCAGGGTCAGTCAGTAAAATACCACCAAACTATCAATATCAATTGCAGCCAACTCAACTGTAATCTCCATCAAAGGGAGTCAACTTACCATTTGAAAATAACTTCTTTCTTTTCTTAGTATGGAAATACGAGAATCCCCTAAACAGTAAAAAGACGAACCTTACACTCACTTATAAGGAACAAAGCACATTTCACATAGGAGTGACAAGGCTAAACAGGATTTCATTACATCATTAAGTTTTTGGAGGAATCTCATTCCATTCTTTCCACTACCATACTTCTTTTTAATAGCTCTACAAGCACACACACATTCTTGGGCATCTAGGAAGAGCACTGATACTTGGGACAATGCTACAAATAATTTAAAACACTCACGGCAACTAAGGATCTAGTCAAGTAGCAATTTTATAATTATATTCATTTGAAATGATTTTAAGCAAGGCTCACTAGTTTCTCTCTCAGAAGAGGTGAGAAACTGATTTTGAGCCAGAACCTGTATCTTGATAAACTAGGATGCCTCTGCTAATAGTGTCTGCTTTGGGATTTGAAGAAGAGTGTTGGATTGATATCCCGCTTTATCACTACCTGAAGAGTCTCAAAGCAGCTAAACATTCTCCTTTCCCTTCCTCCCCCACAACAAACACTCTGTGAGGTGAGTGAGGCTGAGAGACTTCAGAGAAGTGTGACTAGCCCAAGGTCACCCAGCTAGCTGCATGTGGAGGAGCGGAGACCCAGATTATGAGTCTACCACTCTTAACCACTACACCACACTGGCTCTCTCTGTTGTTGCATTACTATGCATAGTACAATCAATTAGTACAGAAGCTGTATTAACTTGACTGAGCTTGTCTTCATTTGTGCTCTGAACTAGTATAATAGCAGCAACACCTCTCTTATCCCTGCATGCTTGGGCATTTGTCCTCATATATTTTCCTCTGGATCTCTGTCCTCAGGGTATAGAAACCTACCCTATCAGGTTACTCTTTAAAAGTGCCACAGAACTCAATTTGTGTTGTTCCATACCCAACGTGGCTACCCTTTTCGGAATCATGCTGGTGTCATCCCTTTAAACCGCAGATCTTTCATTAAAGTGGAAACCTGCCCTCTCTATTTTTGTCTTTGCAAGAATGCTTGGCTGGAGGTAGGCTCAGATGGGATGGTTACAATTAACTCAGTGATACTCACAATGATTCTTTCCAACATCGCCCTCCTGGAAGCAGAGTGAAGGCAGATGTGGCCTCTGTATTCAGCTAGAGTAAACACTGACCACCGTGTATCTGCCAATCAACACTTGGTGAAGGGATGAGCTCCATCTGTGTTTTAATTACTTTAAATAAATCCCATCACTTTAACTGCACTACTCCACATTCTCATAAAGAACTGGCGAGGTTCCACCCCCTGTAAAATGTGTGCTATTAAATGATACATGTACTATTTGTGAGAATGAAAAACATTTGTTTCACGGAGAAAAGATACATCCAATACCTTTCAGATAAAGACGGCAGCAAGCACAAATTTTAAGAAAAGATAATCTAAGAATTTAAGGTGGTCTCAAGTAGCTGCAAGTGCCTGACATCAGCTTTCAGCTTCTATTCATTAAAACTTCATTTTCACTAAAAATATTTCACCAAGATAGAAATCTGTTAAACTTAAGAAACTTAGTCATGAGTAAACTCTGGATCATTTCTACATATTATACTAAGAGCAGCTGCTCAACAGCATTAGCACCTATTTAAGATAAGATTTCTTGATTGTCATTGTACAAGTACAACATTGCAAAGTGGCAACAAAATTGAATGCCTTCCATAAAAACAAGACAAAAAACAAAAAAACACATTTCAGCCACACATGCACATACATACACAACCCATCACACCATCTCCAAGGTCATATTATGTTGATTACAGCATTTAAGATGGGTTATAGCTCTGGGGTAGAAACTATTTTTATATAAAAAAAAATTCATTTTATAAATTTAACAACAAATTAAACATCTTCACATTCCATAATTAACAATACATTGTTGTATAGACTTCTCGGTTCCTCTCATTGAGTCCACTTTTAATACTTCTGTAGCAATTTTCATTATGCATCTTTACTCATATCTCTAAATTCTTATTTTCTTCCACATTTATCATTTTTAACCCCTTAGCCTAAAATATTTTTGACAAGACATACCTTTATCAATAAATTACATTTTTTAACCAAATCTCCTCCGGTTCTACCCCCCTTTCCTGGACCTGGGTTGCCCCAGACGATACAGCAAGTTCCATAGGACATTCCAATTTCAATTCCTGTTGCCCACTCCTAAAATACTGTTCTCTATAGCCTTCACCCCACTCTCACTCTCCTCTCTAACAGCCTCATTCCCTTTCCCACCCCGCGTCCCCCCCCCAAATTCTCTTATTCATTTTTTAATCATTTGTTCTTGCTTTAATTGTTCTATATCTCTTGCCGCAGGCAGTGGTGCAAAAAGATGTATCCCGAATGCGATGGATCCTGTAAATATTGTTTTACTTTATAAGGCAGCGGGAACTGTATAGTTTCTTCCAAAGATGGGAGAGGGTGACAATAATCTTTCGGGCTGTGGTTATGACCTTCTGGCGTACCTTTCCTCTCCCTAGCTGTTGCAACTGGAAAACCAAGAACAAACAAATATGTGAAAATGCTCTCTATGGAGCCCTCGGTTAGCAAGGACACCAGCAGTCTCTCACTCAGATGTTCTTCTTTAAAAGTCTGAGTAAATAAATTCTCTGCTGGGCCTTCTTTACAAGAGTGGTAGTATTTGCACTCCAAGTCATATCCTGCTCAATAGTCACTTCCAAAACTTGAATACAGCCATCCTCTCCACCTGGTCCCCACCGATATACAGGAGCTGAATATCTGCCTCCCCCCCCCTGTAATCCACCACCAGTTCCTTGGTCTTGGCAGTATTTATTAACCTATATAAAGGGGGGGACCACACAGATGCAACCCACATAAAAGGGGGGGAGCAGATGCAGAAATGATTGCAATTTCCCCTGCCTCTAGGTACCAGCAACATCCTGCTCTTCTGCTCCATCACAGTTCTTCAGCCTTAGTGTTTTAAGCTGGCATAGACCAAGCAAAATACTTAGCTGAATGTCACTCAAATGTAGTGTTTGAAACTCACATATAAGCTAGGTGTCAAACGGCTCCTTCAACCAGTGTTACAGTTGCCAAAACAAAACGTCTAGTTGCCATTTTGAGGCCAGACAGCTCAAAAGTCATTTTTCAATACAACTTTTTGGTTCCTGAAATGCATTCTGATTGTGCAGATAAAATATACCAGAATTTCTACCGTATGTGTTCTAGTGTGTGAAAACAGTCAAGATTCATGGATCCCAAGCACATACCTCCAGATAGTGGAGGTGCCATCTGATACCCAGGCATCTTGCTGGCCACAGTGGCCATAGCCAGGTGCAGACTGTGCCTGGCACCTGGTGAATTTCCAACGCTGCTCACAGTCACAGAAAGTAGAGCCATTGAAATAAATGCATTAAGTTACTTAACTCCGCTGGTTTCATTGGGTCTACTCCAAGTATAACTAACATTGGATAAGTGTACAAGCTGACGAATATAAGTTCTTTCCGTTTTACCCATTGCACCTGGTATTATGTGCCAGCTCTGATGCCTAAGTATTTAATTCTCCACCCTGCCAGTCACCATTAGGAACACTTACACATAGCCAACATAATGTAGCAGAACTGATAAAAACTGACACTTCAAGCAGGGAATGGTTAAGAAAACATGTATTTTTTATTTTTTATAAACTTCCTGAGATTTATTTCTATGAAATGCACAACACAAATACCTTAAATACATGCATATGTAAGAACTGATGTAGCAAATTATTTGGTGTGCAACCACCTCCCTTATCCTATGTGTAGACTTCCTGGCATTTGTGTGACATTTAAAGCTTAAAATCTGTTGTAGGTTAAGAATCAGTTCCTTAAGTCTTTCAAAGATAATTTGAAAAAGACCTTTTTCCACAGAGCTAAAGAATCAGTAGGCAGATGAGCGAGGAACCTTAATTGATTTTAAAGACTAAACATCTCCCTCTTAGTAATAAATCTATTAGAAATAAGACAGATGCTGTGAAAGGTTTTTTTTATTTTTAATGAGGCAGTCGAAGATTTAATCTATGTCCACGCTAACAAGCTCTAGAATGAAAAGCAACCCTAACCCATCTGTGTGTTTTGTTTTGAAAGATGAATAACACTGAAGCTAATGTTAAAGTCACAGTATTTGAAGCATAAGCTGCTAAGGCTTCCCTTTCTGACTTTATCACTTAATTGATACAACCTTGGTAATCAGTCTTAAAAATACCTGGGAAAATGTCTGATTTTAGTATTATATTAGTCGCATTATATTATTTTTTTCTGAGCAAGTTTCTTTCATCTTTAGAGCTGTGGCAAAATACAAAGTTTTGAAACAAAGAGTCTTATGACACCATAAGTCCAACTTGAGATTATTGGGGGATAGTTTTCACAAACTAGAGCCCACTTGCTCAGATGCCCCAAGGATTATATTCAGGTATAAAAAGAACACAGAGGGTAAACAATGTGATCAAGAAGGCCATGAAACGGCAAAGAGTATTAGTAGGCCCGGAACATTTCTACCCTGAACCCAAATATCTACAAGATAATAGCCAACTTATCCTTCAGCAGTCACTGTGATAATGTTTTCTTTCTAGCCAAAACATACTAATTAAGCCTATAATGGGAGAAAAATACAGAATTCCAACTAAGTTCAAAATAAATATGATTCAACCTGCTTCATAAATCTTGCTGCATTTTTCTGAGATTTTAAATAGAATATCAAAAGTAGATTTGTACTGCTTTCTTCTTTTTAAAACTTGTAAAACATATATACTGTCCTCCATGGTTTACTGTGACAGAAATGGGCTACAACAAGTCTTGAACTCATAGGTTTCCCACTGCCCTCCCCCATGACAGCTGAGAGGAGATTGGAGGCATCCACTCCTGTTTTCGATTACCTGCAATTTCACATTGCATCCAAACCTTAAACAGTAGTTAATCTTAACTATAGTTTGCTGAAACAAGATGGCTTCATAACCCAATGTTTGAAACTGCTTCCTTCCACCAAACCATAATCAACATTAATCACAGTTTTTAAGGTTCGGACCCAAACACTAAACTGCAATTAATGAAAAACCAAAGAAAATACCTCCCATCTCCTCACAGCCACCTCAGAGCAGGGGAGGAACACAACCTATGACTTATTGCAACATCTGAACGACTAAAATGGCATATACTTTACCATTTCAGTTTACTTTAAAAAAGCAAACACACTATAACTTCACTTGTATCCTCTGTTACTAATAGGAATCAAATTAACAGCCATTTTAATAATTCCTTTAGTTTAAAATCAACTCTGCTTAAACCCCCCCCCCCCCCAAATATGTTATCTTCTGCCTGTTAAAGAAAAGTCAATCCTTGCTGATCCTGATAGACAATGCAGTATCAAAGCTTGTTAAGTCATACAGTGCACTGGCAGCAACTCGACCTGGAAACCTTAAAATCATGGATTTAAAGTGCCCTTCCAAGTGCTTATGTTTGCCACCAGTGGCATGCAAGGCGAGTATATTCAACTCTTCTATGTTACAAAAAGTTACCATGTAACACTGGACTGGCGCAAATTTTTATTAACCACAGACAAATATGAAGCCGTTTACTGTCACTATATAATCATCAGTACTGTGTCATATTTGTGTGTCTTCATCCATGCTTCCCCCACCAGCCCCCAAAGTTCTAAAAACAATTTAGACATAATTTTCAGTAAAATGACCATCATCTAAAGTAGGCCAATGAGAGAAGGTTGAGCGAAAGAGCTTTCCCCTGAATTGAATTGAGATTTTAACCAGTGGACTGCGGCTCATAATTAATACCTCTTGGCTGGTGTGCGCATCAGCTTCACACCCCCTCCCACAATAACTCTGCACATCTGAAAATATCCGCAAAGTGCATTTGCAGTTAGGCTAATAATATCACTTTTATTCATAACACATATATTCTCTAGAAAGGGATGTATATTTCATTCTCATATACGCTGAAGCCCTTGATTTAGGGAGAACATACTCAAGGCGGACACCTACTGTCTAAAGTGAATAGTTCATACAGAGAAGCTCATTTATTTTCTACCAAAGGAAAAAAAGCCACACTGGACTTCCCAGACCTTTGTTTAGGCAGGGGTCTGCAACCTTAAGACACAAAGAGCCACTTGGACCCATTTCCAAAGGAAAAAACAACAATGGGAGCCGCAAAACCCATTGCGACATTTAAAACAAATATAAACGCTGCTATATTGTTTCTTACCTTAATGCAATAATAATAAATAACGTATAGGAGCCAATACAAAGTATAATTAGTAAAAACAACAAGAATAAGTTCTTACTTTTTTGCATTGACTCAGGGGTGTACCCAGGATCAAAACGGGGGGGGGGGGGCAAGCCATGGTCGTTCAGGTTGTGACATTTCAGCACAGAAAGGCGAATGAAACCAAAATTTTAGGGAAATTCTATATAATTATTGCAGTGCTTTATTACAGTAGTTATTACAATTATTTGCTTGGTTTTTTTAAATTTTTATTCTAGTTACATGTCTTATACCAGGGGTGGCCAACTCCCAAGAAACTGTGATCTACTTTCAGCAGTGATCTACCCCCGTTTTTTGGGGTTCAGCTCAAAGTTGTTTTGGGGGGGTGTGGTGGGTGGGAGAGAGGGCTTCCCCCTCTAAGATAGGTTGGCAAGCGAACTAATAAAGAAAGAAAAAGGGGGGTGGGAATGGAAAAGTGGGGTGGAAAAATATAAATTGGGGGTGGGGTGGGGTGGGGTGGGGAGGATATCTATAAAATATGTAGTAGTTTAAAAAATAAAATAAAGGGGGGGACAATCTTTTCTTCTTTTTCCTTTTTTTTTTGAACACAAAAACAAAGGGGAAGAGGAAAAGAAAAAGGGGGGATAGAGGGAGAAAAGGGTAATAATAAAACTTCAAATAGAGTGGCTGCAGCAGCTGTGGGGGGGTTTGTTTGTTTTTCGTTTGTTGTTTGTTTTAAAACTGGATTTTCTCCCCTTGATTATAAAAAGGAGGGGAGGAAGAAAAGACGAGGGGAGTGGGAGAGCAAGGCAAAAAGCCAAAAGCAAAAAACAGGTTTGAGGGGGGGGGGAAATCGCGCCAGGCCACTGCAGCGCGCCGGCCCGGGGCTCCGGGCCCCCGAGCCGCCCTTGGGGCGTCGTTGAGCATGTACACCGCCCGCAGCGAGCGCTGGCGAAGCACCGAGGTTGGCGGAGGTTTCAGAAGCAGCCCGGACGTTTTCGCCGCCGCCCCCCCCCAAAGCAGATCTACTTCATCCTGTCGGCGACCATCACCACCCTCCCGTCACGGCGACGCCTGGCCCGCCTGCTCCGCCCTCTGCGCGGCCACTTTGAAAAGGATTCCGCCCGACAGGGGCCGCTCAGAACAGGGGCCGCTCCAATCGCCTCCGCCACCTCCCGCCACCTTATTATCCCGACTCTTTTCTCTCTCTCTCTCTCTCGGTAACTCGCAAAGCCCAGCTCCTTCTTCTCCCCGCCCTAACGCCACCCTCATTGCACGTTCCCCTCAAACAGGAACAGGCATCCCGGCGGCTCATTGGCCGGACGAAGCGTCGCTCTCCCGTGCCCGCCTCCCGCCTTCATCCTCAGTGGCTACCTCGGCGGTAAGGCCCCGGCTCCGAGCCTATGCGCCAAGGCGGGCGATCTGTCCTGCCAATCGGCACGCCGAGGTGGTAAAAGCTCAGCCCTCCCCACACGCTTATTGGTGTGAGAAGTCGCTTCCTCTCTCTGGGAGTGGTCAAGGTGGACATCAATCTTGGGTCTGTCCTCGGGAACCCCGAGAGGGCTGAGAAAGACCGCCCAGCTGTTCAACGTTGATGCGGATTATTCATGGTGTTTTTTTTGGCCCCCCTTTTTTTGCCGATAACCATTTAATTATTATTGAAAGGGCATTGAAAGGGGGCATGCCGGAGCCGCGGGAGACCTGTCAGAGAGCCGCATGCGGCTCCGGAGCCGCAGGTTGCTGACCCCCGTTTTAGGCTTACTCTCCTACTTATTTTTTATTTGCTTGTACAAGGCTTTTGAAAGATACGGTAAGCCCTTTCCTTCAGAGCACATTGTGATTTTTAAGTCATTTGATATGAAGTAAAGCACTTACCTGTTGCACCTATACGTTTCACACAACAGTAAGCAGAAGAGCGTTTTGGAAAGGATTTATGATTTTTCCAAAAGGGTGAATCATCTTCATGATGCTGTGAATAACCCCTGTTATGCATACTGACATCATCAGGAAAGGCTTGGAGGCAGAGGATACCATGGTAACCAAGCAATGTGCTGAGGGACAGAAGCCTTTAATTGCTTTAACAACTTCCCAGGGCTCTGGCTACTGGGTTTCGATTTGCTAAGTAGGAAATGAAGGTTGTCAGAAATGCAGTGAATGCGACACCAATTTGAGAGAGCTCAATGAATCCTGAATCTATTAATTCAGATGTGACTTTTAACAACAACAAGTGTCATTGCCCGAATCCATTGCAGATATCCTCCTGACATCTTCAAGTTCTGTGTAACATGCAGGCCAAATGATGATACTGTTGGGGCAGAAATATTGTAAGGGTTCCTCAACTGCGTTTTCTATTAGGCCAATCGGTATTGTTGTGTGAATGCAAATTTTGGAGGGGGGGTTGCCACTAAGTGGAGGGCTTAAAAAACAAAAATGAACTGAACACTGATTTGTGAACAAAACGGAAAAGAAAAAAAAATCATTTAGAGGTTGTGCGTTGTTAAGGCGGCTGTAAAATGTTATTTATTTGCTTTATTATCATTGATTCAGAGGTCACATGTTAGTAAATTAGGCTGTAATAGACTGTATTTGCTACATTATTATTTATCTTTCCACCTAACTGTTGCCTTGTGTGTCTGACAATACATCACTTAAAGGATAAAGCTCAAGGTAATGAGGGAGAAATGTGAAATGACATAGTAACATGATCAAGAGGAACCTGTATAGTAAGATTTATGGAGCAAAAATTTCTACAAGATCTCCTGTCAGTCATGTACCACAACAAAGGATTTTTCTTGTGTTGAGACTTCCTTTGTTATGCCAAGATTTGAGCCATAGAGTATTTTGAGAATTATGTCTGGAGATACCAGCATGTCTTTAGGAAAACATGCACAGGTATGCCCAGTTCTTTTGGAAAAGGTATCTTCTGCAGCTGGCTTTTAACATGCAGGAGCATGATTTCAAATCAAAGTCATATTCATAACATAAAAAAACCAAACACTATTTTATGAACCATTCCTCTGGTGCCGAAACTGCTCTGTGTTATGATTGCTCATGTATAAATGCATGCAAACAGTAACTAAAGTTTACCACCTAGTCTGGCTGCAAACAGCATACCTATCATATAGATGCTCTGCAGTTTAACCTCTTGGTGACTGCTCAAATGCTGTGCTTAAGGAAACCATCTGGCAAGCAGTTTGAGAAAGGCTGGAAAAGGAATACATACACACCCAAGACAGAATTAGATAAAGGCTGACTATATGAACAGGAGCACAACCTGGAGGCTGGGTTATCTGGAATGCAGTTCATTAGTGGTAAGATGTGACACTTTTTGGAACAGATATAGGATATGGTGTGGCTAGCTTGAAAAAGATGGTCAAAAGTACGGAGCATCTTCTGTTAAGACTAAGAGAATGATTGATGCATTCATTATGGGTATATGGGAGAGAGATCTTTATAGACTTTGGACTGGCAAGACAAATAAGTCTTAATTAAAGATGTGTAACAAGTGGAAACACACAAAAGCTGACAGAACTGGTCTTCTGGTTCATAATACCTCCTCTGCCTCTCATACTTATGAAAAGTCTGATATTGAATGAACAGTTGAGAAATGGGATGAACTTGTCCATCTGTTCCCAGACTCAATTCCCAGTTTGGGAAAGGGCCTCAGATTCATCATTAAAGAGATGGAATAAGTAGTTGCATCTACTAACATATTTTTTAAAATGGTCTTTGTATAGTTCTTCCCCCTGCCACCACTGTTCAGCTAGCTCACACAATTACTTGATCAATACTGATTCCTAAAATTTGCAACCATGCCAGACTTCATTCATCAGTTCAGATTTGATAAAGTTAAACTAAAATACAAATTCAGCAAGTTAGTTCCGTGTTAGAAACACTAAAATTAGCCAATGGCCATGGAGGAATCCTTTTCCTTGAGTAGAAAAACTGTCCACTATTGCATGACCAACATTATACATTGACACAAATACTCTAACAAATTTAGTTGGTCTCTAAGGTTCTACTGGAATGATTTTTTTTTATTTTGTTACAAATACTCGTCATTTTACGTAAGCAACGGATTTATCAAAGCTTTTGAAACTTAAATATATATTATACATTAACCAGAAGGAACAACAGATGCAAACACATATGTTATTTATTAAACAAATTGCTTTCATGACCAGCAAAGAGTACATTTTCTTTCATCTTACAAGATGTTAGACAATAGAATCTTATTGAGAGAGATGACCATCTGGGCTGTGAGTCCTGGAAAACCTGCTCCTTGCCTTGCAGGCCTTTTCCACCGGCCCGAGAGGGCAGGTCCCTGCCTGACTCCAGCTACAAAAGCTGAGGCTGCTGAATAGACTCTTGGGCTGGGGTATTGGCGGCAGTAGGGGGCACGCATTTGCTGCTGTTATTGATATTTTTATATCTTTATTTTTGATCTTACTATTTATATTTGGTTGTGTACTTTTTGATGTTTTATTATGATTACTTTTGTTACATTGCAATTATGTATTTTTTTCCATGCTGAAAAATGTCTTGAGCATGGTTTGAACTATAGAAAGGTGGCATACAAATAAAATTGTGTAGTAGTCAGAGACGCTAAGTAACAATTTAGTTCCAACTTTATAGCTGCTGCAGCAGCATTCCATAACTTCAGCCACAAGTCAGTAGCACGGCAGTTTATTTGGATCAATTATGCTCTCTATAAATTGACTAAAATAGTTACTGTAATAAGCAGCTCGCTCTCTCTCTCTCTCTCTCTCTATATATATATATATGTTACCAATAATTAGCTACTTTTTCTTTCTCCCAAAAGATTACATCAAACTAATACAGGGAATGATCTTTTTTAAAGAATCTAGCCATTTCAATAGCAATCATAAGTCACCCAAACTTGTGTTTAGAACATATATCTCAACAACTCTTTGTGGAGAAGTATAAAATCAGAAGGTGCTACAATAGTCATAGTCATTGTTTTATTATTTTGAACTTTAAGGGATATGCAAGAACAGGCTTATTGACAACTGGTTGGTTAGATTTTGAATGTTAAACCTTCAACAGAATAAGGCAACATTTGGGAGAAAGGAAATTGGTGTTTTTCAGAATGTGTATTTCATTACAGTTGCTTCTGATATACGTATATACTTTGCACTGATAGGAAGACTAGCCGTCATCTGCATGCTCATGTTAGTTTTAACTTGACCCTTTGGTACTGATAAAAGCTACAGATCAAAGTGTGTCTTCTCTTCCTTTAACTTCTTGTTGTCAAACTCTGTTTGATAATGAAAAACGGCTATAATTTCCTCCAAACTATAAAACATTAAAGCAACTAAACCACACAGAGAAGTGATCTTTAATACTATAACAATGGTCAAAATTATACAAACAGAAAACACCCCATTGACTACCCCAGTCAGAATTACAGAGACTATTGCATGTGGTGACCAATGTCTTTCAAACATTGCGCTGCAGGTTTTGATAAGAATCCAAATGACTGGGATGAACATTATGACAGCTTCTCACAAGCCGCTGCAAATAGGTGTCCTCTTACTTGCCTTGGGCAAAAGCAGCTTTGGAGACAACAGATCGAAAATGAACTGCTCCATTGCAGGGTGAGAGAGCAACTGAAGCAGTGGCTAGGCAATTTGCTTGCAAACACCAATCTAGGTGAGAGATGAGAGAACTTGTGCTTGGAAGTGATGTCCAGTCATAGGTCACCAGCAAAAAGTACTTGCTCTTTTCTTTTAGAGGGGAATGTGGAGGGGAAGGGGTGGTTGATTACAGTGTTTCATAAAGCTAACATGCAAATCATCCCCAGTTGCACATAAACATGGGCATGGATCCTTCCAACATTATGAATTTCAGACCAGAAGTGGCCGTAAATGGTATCCTGCAAATGAATATTCTAAGTGCTAAAAGGTAACAAGCTGTTGTTATTAAGTCCCCAAATATAAATTAAAGCAGCTTCATTCTTAAAGAACAGTACCTTCCAAGGAGCAGACAGATAACGCTTTGACGCAAAAACGAAGAATAAAAGTTCTAGCTTTACGTATAAGCTAATCTAGAAAACTAAATGCTAATCACATGCTATTAGAAGACAGGTTGGCAAGCAGTGACAGTATTGTTATTGCATTAATGGTCCCCAATGCATAAACCAGAATAAAGAAAGAGTTGTGTGCTCAAGCATGTGTACGCACAGCCCAGCTTGTTTTATGATTCTCTGATATGAATTAACAATACGTATTACCATAGATAGGAATTAATGAGTTTTCAGTATTGTGCAATTAACTTTAATTGGGAAAATTATATATTCCTGTTTTGGTAGCCAACTGGAAAGATGAATATGCATGCTTTTCGTAAGTAAGAGCAAATACGTTGGTTTTGGTAGAGATATGAATTAACTTATGAATCACTCTTTTAAAAATTGCATATAATTAATTAGCATGCTACACAAAACAGAGTATACAAGACTTTATTTTTCTACCATCTATGCAGCCAAATAGGTATTCCTTGGAACACTAAGACCAAGAAAGCCAACAAGCATAAAACACTTGTGACAAAAAGTACTTGCTGAACGAGCTACTGGAAGCTGCCGTATCATATGCAAGTCCCTTAAAACATGTATTTATTCCATATATTGTCCTACAGTGCCTTCAAGACTGTAGGCTGTAGGCTTCTCAAGGCAGCTTACATTAACATAGACCTGTGTAAAACATTACCAGTCTTACAGCATTGTCTTTATCCCAAGCTTTAAAAGGAATGGGCAAAGGTACCATTTATTTTACATCTTACTAACTCTTCAACACATGCAATTCACAAGCTTTATTTCAGCCTTTCAAAATGCATGTAGACATTTTCACCCCTCAACACTAGAACAACAACATGGTTCGCTAGAAGCCTCCAATATCCAAAATTCATGAAAGCCCTCCCCCCCAAAATAATATACTGTACTCAGGTCCAAACAGCATTATGCTAAGGTAGAATTTACTTATAATAATCCAAATCTGCAATTTCAAGCAGATGTCTTGCCTAGCTATAACCTGGTACCAGACACAGAGTCCTCAAAGGATGAAGCAGTTACCGAAGAGGTCAAGGAATTTGAGGAGCAAGCAGGGAACCCATGCTGAGGATCCTCTTCAAGAGCCCTCCAGGGAGAGGTCTGGAGAAGAACCTTTGGAGTTGTCAGAGGAGCAGGCAGAGCCACCCTGTCCCCAAGCTATTGAGAACACCAGTACTAAAAGGTCAATGCCAAAGAGCAACAACATAGCATGCATCTATGGATCCAGAGTAGTTGCACAGTTCATGAGTAAGAGATCACCTGATGAGTAAAGAATCTGAAACATTTTCACTATTAGCAGCTGGGTCAAGGGATGGTCTAGAAGGCCAGAGTATAATGTAGGCCTATCCTTGAGATTTCAGTTGCTGGAAATCATACCAGTTTCTGGCTCTTGGTGCTAGGGCTCCTCCTCCTTGCTGTGCTGTATCTTACCTGAACTTCCTAGGTCATATTGACTAACCTCTGTTGCCTGACCTTGTCTACGGATCACATTTTGGACCTATAATGTTTATCTGTGCTTTATTTTTGTTTATTTGGACTGTCTTGCACCTGTAAACATGCCGCAGCTGGAGAGTATTTTTCTAAGAGGGTTACGGGTATATATCTGAAGACTGACAACTTAGCTCTAGAGGGCACCTACTAGAGTTTGATAGTAGCATGATTGCAGGGGACAGTGCTGCTCAAGTGTCTGTCCAAGCAGCACAAGTAATATACTATGAGGAAGTCACACCTCTTTAATGAGGTACCAACTTGCTCGTAACACAATACAGAAATAGAACTGTAACTGGATCATCACCAAAGATGAGGTGCAGACTGTACCACGTGTTCTGCACCTGGGACAAATTCTAGGGCAGAACCTCTATAGACATCTGAACATATTCTCAACTCTTGTTGTGATGCTGTTTATATTTCTGTTTCTTTTAAAATGGAAACTGCAAATCAGGTTATTAAAGTATATGTGCAGAACTGGGCTAAAACTAACAAAATGAATTTCAACAGGGACAGGCAGGAAGAACCAGCTGCACAAATTTAAGATGGAGGACAGCTGACTTGCCAGTAGTAAGTATGAAAAGGATCTAGGGGTCTTAGTAGACTACAAGCTTAACATGGTGTGATAGTGTGATGCAGCAGCAGCAAAAAAAGCCAACACTATTCTAGGTTGCATCAACAGAAGTATAGTGTTCAAATCAGGGAAGTCTCAGTCCCAGTCTATTTGGCTTTGTTGAGACCACACCTGGAGTACGACGTCCAGTTCTGGGCACCACAATCTAAGAATAATATTGATGTTAGGACGCCAACAGGCTAGTGCGCTGAAGAGCAGCAGTCAGAGTCAGATAAAGCCAAGGTCCAACAGTACCGGTCAGGAGCCAGCCGAAGCCAGGTAACAGTACCGGGGTCAGGAAAAGCCGAAGTCAGTAACAGTCCGAGTCAAGGCCAGCCGAAGACAGACAGTTGCATAGGAGTCAGGAGGAGTAGCCGAAGTTGGTTGAGTCAGGAGTCAGGGAAGCCTAAGTCACGTATGAGCCAGGAATCAGGAAGCCGCGGTCAAGAACAAGCCAGGGGTCAGGAAGCAGAAGTCAAGAACACAGGAATTGGGAACAGGATGAGCAAGAACAACCACGCGCTCCAGCACAGCAGTTGCAGGTGCTGTTGAATGGAGCAGCCAGTCTTCCTTAAGTAGCTAGCTTATAACCACGTCTCTTACGAGCTGCAGCTGCCTCTTAACTGTTCCCTACGTCTCTCAGCTCTACGTTCTACAGCTGAGAAGGGAGGAGGCCGCCGGTTCCTCTCCTCACAAGGGCCTGATTCTGGTATTCCTCCTCCTGTTCTGGTATTCCCACTTCCCTATCCAATTCTTCCTCTTCTGAGGAGTGCTGCCACCAGTCTTCTCCAGGTATGAATTCCTCCATTCCCCCAGATTCTTCCATGGGTGCAGCCTTGCCGGGGGGGGGGGCTTGCCACCACTCCTCCTCGTCTGGCTCAACCCTGACATCTGACATGCTGGAATTTGTGCAAAGGAGGGAGACCAAGATGATAACCAAGCCTTATGAGGAGCAGCTGAGGAAAGTTGGTATGCTTAGCCTAGTAAAGAGGAGACTGAGAGAAGATATGAAAGCCAACTTCCTATATCTTAAGAGCTGTCATACGGAGAATGGAGCAAGCTTATTTTCTCCTGCTCTGGAGAGGCTAGGACTTAAACCAATGAATTCAAGTTACAAGAAAGGAGATTCCGACTTAACATCAGGAAGCCCTTTCTGACAGTTTAAGAGCTGTTTGGCAGTGGAACAGACTCCCATGAGAGGTGGTGGACTCTACTTTCTTGGAAGTTTTTAAACAGAGGTTGGATGGCCACCTGTCATGTGTGATCTAGTTGAGATTCCTGCATTGCAGGGGTTTGGACTAGATGAGCCTCAGAGTCCCTTCCAACTCTAAATTCTACCATTTGATGATTTTATGATTCTAAGAACAAATGCACAGGTATACCCACTTCAATTTTACTAAAATAAGTAAACCACTGCAGAGGCAACAGTACTAACTAGTCTCAGATATTTTCTAAGCAGCTACAGATATTTGAATAAAGAAGCAGCATTGCCACATAGCATTGGTATCAACCCAGAAGTGTTTTCTGACATTTGGAGTGAATTTTCTTGGAGTGAATTTCAGAAACAGCAGGAAGAAGGCTTCAGGCAAAATCTTATCTCAACTTTTCTCTATTAATATCCACAAAGTCAGTATAATCTGCATATGCTGTATCTGGCAGGCATTCTATGCCCTGTTGCACATAGTTAAAAGTAAGCCAAAGTGCCAATTCTCAATTTTAGTAGGAATGCAAGCATAATGTATGCGCCCTGTCTTTCTTTCCATCTCCAGCCATTTCCAGGACTGAGCTTTGAAGTTGCTGTAACAGATTTGGCACCTCCAGTATGGAAGTAAGCATTCAAAACAGAATTCTCCCATAAATGCCCATTGTTATTAAGAATAGAAAACAAGCGAAATTATTCAGACTTTAGGACTGGGAAGAAATTACTCCATTTACATGAAAGGTCCCTTTAAACATTCATCAAATGCAAAGTATGAAAGTTAAGATCATGACCCTACTTTTAATTACAGCCATGAGGTAAGAGTTACATTCCTCCTGAAGCCAACTAACTGCCAGCAAGTCCCAAATGGCTGCTCAGATGCAATTTTCAGCCACTTCTTCACATTAGGCCAGAGGTGAAGAATCTCTAAGCCAGCACACTTCTGTCCAAAACCTTTTGGCCAAGCCACACCCAACTGCCCTTCAATCGATGCCATGCATGATGTCAGGTGTGGGGCTGGTAGAAACATGGCCAGGCCAAAAGGGGTTTTGCAAGCACCCCTGAAGCCCCTTGCACAGCACTTTGCAAGCCCTGACAATCAGCTGCTCATCGGGGTTTGTAAATTGGGATGCCATTGCCTACAGAGTTTGACTTCCAAGCATGTAGGCAAAATTGGGTAAGCCAACATCATTGTCATGTTATGTGAGTTACAGGTGGGCAGACTTGAGGGGAAGGATGTAGAAGATAAAGATCAGGCCTGCTGGCCACGTCCAATTCCCCATCCTGACTCTAGGCCTCCATATGCATGCAACAACATGTTCCTTGCTGGCCCCAATCTACAACATCCTCCAGTAACTGTTGCCTGGCTGCAATATAACCACAGGGGCAGATTTTAGTAATATGGCACCCTGAGTGAGGACAACATTTGGCGCGCGTGCACACACACACACACACACACCACCTATATATTTCTTATTTTCATAATAATTCATTTTCTTTTTCTTTTGCAAGGCATGAGGAAATGTTGCAGAAATCTCTGGCTTTTGTGGGGGTGGGATGCAGCCCATCGTACACATCACTCATCACTGGCACCAAAAATGGATCCCCAGCCTACGCTAATAATAACAGTAAACTCAAGAATTGCATAAACAATACCAAAACATCAGCTGTATATGGATGACTGTCAGGGATTGCCTAGCTCCTTGAGAGGAGAGGGCGAGGGGAGGTCCTACTCAGGAGGAGAGCTGGGGCAGAGGTATTCCTTGTGAGGAGCGAGGGGAGAAAGGTCCTCCTCCCGAGGAGGAGGGGGACAGGAGGACTACTCGAGAGGAAGAGCTGGGAGGAGGTCCTGCTCACGAGAAGGGCAGGGAGAGAGGTCCTCCTCAGGAGGAGGACTGGGAGAGCAGCCCTTCACGAGAGGAAGTCTCTCTAAGTTACAAGGAACCCCAGCCACTTCTGTCCACGGACTCCTCCTCTAGCATTTCTCCTGAGGTCTCTCCAAGGGAGGAGGAGGTGCAAAGGCGTGGAGACTCTGGGCAAAGACCCAGCAACGCCAGCCAGAGAGGATCTGAGGAAGAGCTGCCGCTTCCGGCGCCAGCACAGCATCGGGGGTCAGGAGGCACCGCAGACGTTCTTTTAGGGTGCCGAAACTTTGGTGCTGGGCAGGAAACGGGAGAGCGGCACTTCCGGATTCTTCAAGCGACTGAGCGGTCATGTATGGAACTAGCTCTACACTGTAAATAGAAATGCACAATAAATCGTCTTTGTAACTGAAGGCTCTGTTGTTACTCATGAGCAACCCTGGGAAGGATCCTGACAGATGACAATAACTCATCATGATTAAACAAATGCGGGGGGGGGGGTGTATGGCCTTAATCTGTTAACCCTAAACCCTGCTAGATTTTTAATGCACAATATATTACAACAACAAATGTTAACATGAGAAATGTGGTAAATGCAACTAAGAATGCACTGCCCTTCAATTCAATAATGCCCGAGGCATTTTGAAATAAATATATAATACACTAGAAAATACCAAGCTACTGAATAATCAGAGTAAAAGCAAGAGTAAAATCAGATGAGGGACACAGGTGGCGCTGTGGGTTAAACCACAGAGCCTAGGGTTTGCTGATCAGAAGGTCGGCAGTTCAAATCCCTGTGATGGGGTGAGCTCCCGTTGCTCAGTCCCAGCTCCTGCCCACCTAGCAGTTCGAAAGCACGTCAAAAGTGCAAGTAGTTAAATAGGTACCACTCAGGCGGGAAGGTAAACGGCATTTCCGTGTGCTGCTCTGGTTCGCCAGAAGCAGCTTTGTCATGCTGGCCACATGACCCAGAAGCTGTACGCCAGCTCTCTCGGCCAGTAACACGAGATGAGCACCGCAACCCCAGAGTCGGACAAGACTAGACCTTATGGTCAGGGGTCCCTTTACCTTTACCTAAAATCAGATGAGTGGACTCTTTATAAAATTTGTGAAAATAAAAAGGTCCCTCCCTTTCCACTAAAATGTATTAGGAAATATGCACAATCTTATCCTTATAAGTGAAAATGAGCAAATTTAAAGATATATTGATTCAAATTTGTCAGGACCTTCTTGAGCCCAATAAATGTTTGGGGGGGGGGGCTGGATCTGACCCACACTGTGAGTTAGCTACTACTTCTCTACAGGTACAGATAAAAAGATAGAAGAAGGGGGGAATCTGTCACTACGCTTGAGTTATTTGAATAAAGGGTGGAACAAAATATATAATGTACCTTATTTTTCGCTCCATAAGACGCACTTTTTTCCTCCTAAAAAGTATGGGGAAATATCTGTGAGTCTTATGGAGTGAATGGTGGTCCCTGGAGCTGAATTGCCCAGGGGCCAAAAGCAGATCGTGCTTTTTATTTTACAGAGAGAAAAGGGGGTGTTGAAAGGACCCGCTCAGCAGCTGATCAGCAAGAGATCAGGAGAAAACTTTTAGCTGATCCTCAAAAAACAGGGCTTTTCCCTTTGCAAAAAAAAGCTGCAAAACTTTTAGCTGATCCTCAAAAAAATAGGGCTTTTAGAGGAGGGATGTCATGGGCTGAAGTCCAACAACATCTGTGGAACCACTGGTTGGACATTTGTGTTCTATACTTAGCAACTTCCAGAATTTAACACAAATGTAGAGAGTCATTTACTTCCTCAGAGCAACACGCAGAGATCAGTGGGAAGCAGGGCAGATGCAGGTGGTTTAACCAGAATTGACAGTGAAAATGGCCATACACATGCACCACCATGTAAAACCATGTTCCCTCCAGCCTGCCCAATAGTGATTCTGCCTGCCCAATAGTGATTCTGGTGGGAGTACAGAGTGCAGCAGCAGTCTATATATGTACAAGGATCATGAAACAGGTTATTAGTATTTGTTTGGGAAAAACAAACGGTAGAGAAAATTTAGGAGGATAGCCAAAGTTCAAAAACAGTTGAGAAACAGCAAAATATTTATCCTACAAGGCCAACAAGTATGTGCTTAGTCATTATGATCACATCCCAATATTAGCAGAAGAGAAATATAATCTCAATAGACAAATACTGCAGTTAAAGCAAAATTCTGAAGATTAGTGTCTGCACCTGAATATAGCACAATACCCACCTGGATTTTATTGCTTGTAAACACTGGTCCCAGTAACACACAAGTAATTTTTCCTTGTCAAGAACCAGCCTTCCATTTTTGAAGCTGACTTGAGATATAATATCTAACAAATACTAAGCATTCATAGTTAAGAAAAAAGAAATGTACAATTACAGATTTACTTGGTCATAAGGCAATATGCTCCACCATTGAAGCATCCAGACAAATACCAAGGCAGGTTCAAGAGATGTGGGAGATCCCCTACTTGATTTTTTTTATTTGCTGGATATCACAAAATATTCAACTGACAGGGTTATACCTTTGTAGGGGTAAAGCTTAAGCTACAGGCCTGTACTATGCACCCCTTCCTTGAAGGACGTCTCCCAATATGAACTGAACCGGACCCTGCACTCATTATTTGAGGTCCTTCTTCATATGCTTCTTCCACAAGAGGTTCAAAGCGTGGCAACACAAGAATTGGCCCTTTTTGTGTTGCCTCCCCATTTGTGAAATGGTCTCCCCAGGAACACTTGCCTGATGCCTTCATTAGATAGCTTTAGGTGCCAGGCAAAAACATTCCTCTTCTCCCAGGCCTTAGTTTAATTAGCCAATCTATGGCCTTTTAAACTGGGAGTTGGGGGAGATTGTTTTGTTTATCATGTTATATATTTTTGTGTTTTATACTGTAAACCGCCCTGTGATCCAATTGTCAGGGATGGTTGGAGTCATAGTCCAGCAACATCTAGAAGGTTAAAAATTCCTTCAAGGAAAAGCAGTACAAATAAAGTTGTTGTAAACTGGCAAGAGAACACAATAGCTGCTTTTACAAATAGTCCTACAAAGTTTTAAACATGTATTGGAAAACAAACTATGCACAGAAACTGCTTCCAGCAAGAAATGCCATCTGTCTTATACTAAAGAGTTTATAGTAAAAAAAAAGTTTTATTATAAGTAGTTTAATAATAATAATAATATTGTCCATATATTGCTTCAATGGTTGGTTTGCTGTACTTTTATTCCATCTTTCGTTGTATTAACATGCTGTTCAATAGGCTGCTCACTGCTTTTGAGGCCTAGGAGCCCTAAAAAAGCAATATATAAATAAATCATATCATTAAACCTAACAACAGCGAGGATATTCTTGCCATAATGTTGTGATTTCATGCAAAGCTATGATTAGCCTGACATGGTAATAGCCGCAAGAAAGAGATAAAACTAGGAATCGTCAGCTGAGGAGGAGGGAGGGAGGAGGGGCAACTAACGGGTTCAGGGATTTGCTTCCACATGACAGCTGACTGGTACACAAGCAACAAGGGTTTGATAACAAGGGTATTGTGAGCTGAAGATTTTAAAATCTACCGGTAATCTAAAATTTGGCAAAGGATATAGAAGGCTGATCCATTTTAGAACAAAGCTAGTAAGATTTTTGAGATAGCCCAGTCTCCATATCTGGTGCTGCTTTCCATGGTCTCAGCACCAGAACTGCGAAGAATCAAGTGAGATTTTGATACAGAACCACAAACAGCACATATTCTGTATTAAACACTAATACTTGCAACTTTGGAGGTTTTTTAAAAAGTCAAACTTCAAACTCTCAAAGGATTCAGATGTTCAATATACTAGATTTTTAAAACATGAGACCAGTCTAGTTTTGTTACCACTTGACCTCCTCTCCTAGTATGTCTATATAACATGTGAGATCTAGGGGAGTTCCTTTGTAGAACATAGCTTCACACACATTCATCCCATGCATATTTTAAGGCACTGGATGCATGATGAGCAACTCCGTTAGCCATATAAAATGGAACTTGACAAGAGCTCCAGGGGTTGAAAGATAACTGCCTCTCCACCTGTCTGGAGCATGTAATATTTAAGTCACAGCATTTCTTCTTGTAAGTACTTTCCCCGTCCTCAAACTGACATCAGATTGGCAGAAATAATCAGATGCTGCAAGGTTGACAGCTGACTGAAGTTGTACACCCTTGCACATCAGAAGCAAGAACACTACCCCAGGGCAGGCAAAGACCAGCAACAATGCAAAGCCAGCAACAGATTTACACAGCTGGATACCTACACAGATTACTCCACTCTCTAATTACTGCCTTACTTTTTGTTTTAGAGACAGTAAATATTCAGTAAACTGAAGAAAACCAAATCATACTTATTGTGCATAAAGCACTTAGCAGCCACATTTGTTCCATAGGATGAGAAACAGCGAAATATGGTAAAACACCTTTTATGAGACCTAAAAGCCTAGCAATCAGCAACTGACACCCTTGGGCCAAAACTAGTCCCAAATGCAAATACAGTGGTATCTCGGGTTACGAATTTAATTCGTTCTGGAGGTCCATTGTTAACCTGAAACCGTTCTTAACCTGAGGCGCGCTTTCGCTAATGGGGCCTCCCGCTGCTGCCGCCGCACAATTTCCGTTCTCATCCTGGGGCAAAGTTCTCAACCTGAGGTACTACTTCCGGGTTAGCGGATTCTGTAACCTGAAGCATTTATAACCCGAAGCGTTTGTAACCCGAGGTACCGCTGTACTGAGGAAGAAGGGGAATGGAGGAAGCAGCTGTTGTAACAGAGCTTGCTGGCAGAACCTTAAGAGGAAAGGCAGGTGCTTCCTTAAAGTCTCCTTCTACCTAATGACTAAGGAATGAGTTGTTTGAAATATTGCTGCCTTTCTAGCTACATACTGTTCTGAGCAGACCTGATTGTTCACATAACAGAGCAGGTTAAATTAGGGTGTCACAATAATTCAGCCAGGGATGCACAACAATGCAAACACCTGTTCAGTGTTAAACAATGAGCTCAACTGAGGCGGGTACAGTAGGGCCTCCTTGACTGGCCCTGCACTGGCTTGCAATTAACCCCTCCTCGATCTATTAAGGCATCTTCATTTCCTCAAGGACTCAAAGTTAGTAGGGGGGAGAGGATGAGCAGGTAGAAAAGGCCTCCCTAAAGTCTGGAAGTAGCTGGCAGATGTTATGGCTGCAAATGTGCTTTAGTTCCTGCAATGGACCCATCTGGATTGTATTCCAACCCACAAGCCTTAGGAAGAAGAAGAAAATTATACTCTTCATGTCACTTGCATTTTGCTGTTTCAATTTCCCTCCCCCCCCCCCCCCGCTGCTATACTCTCCTGCTCCCCAATACGAGCCTATTTTGACTTTGTTAAGGCTTAAGAAAGGGAGGGGATAGCAGGAAAGGCAGCTGCATTCCCTCCCTATCCCAGTTAGTCTCTCTTTGCAATCTGGATGGTGGTGGAGTAAACAAGCTCACAAAAGCACGAAGAAGAAGAGTTTGATTTGATATCCCACTTTATCACTACCCGAAGGAGCCTCAAAGCGGCTAACATTCTCCTTTCCCTTCCTCCCTCCCAACAAACACTCTGTGAGGTGAGTGGGCTAAGAAACTTCAAAGAAGTGTGACTAGCCCAAGGAAACCCAGCAGCTGCATGTGGAGGAGCGGAGACGTGAACCCGGTTGACAAGATTACGAGTCTACCGCTCTTAACCACTACACCACATGATGATTTTGTGAAGATGCCTAGTCACCAAAAACTTCCCTCAATGTTTTCTGAATACTCTTAGGCTATAATCACCAAATCCCAATGGGATTGTGAGACAATCACAGTAGTGCTTGGCCATCGTGAGATTAAATTACTTTACAATAATTAAACCAGGCATGTGGAACTTGCAGCCCTCCATATGCTATTAAAACTCCAATCCCATCTGTGCCAAACAGGTATGAATGCAGCTGTAGTCCAACATCTGGAAGGCCACAGGTCCCAAATACCTGAAATAAACCTTTCAAAAATGCATAACTAATTGCTCAGGATACAGAAGCCTTAAGAGCCAAAACTTCCAGACAGAAAATGTGCAGCAAATGAAGATTTAATAACCTCAGAATTAGGCACTTCTTTCTTAGTTTTGCTCTGATGTCAGAGAGGTCTTGCAGAGCAGGCCACAGTTAAGGTATAACAAAACAACTGTGTAATATCTATATTACATTTGCTTTCAAACTCAAGCTCCTTAACACAGTCTGTTTTAAAGTGTGTGTTGCGGAATGCAGATTTTATAAGACTGTGGCACTCAGTTCTAAGAGTTTAATACTAAACAGACGTCTTATAGACCTATTAGCACATATTTATGAAAATACTTGCATGGATTAAGAGAATCTGCTTAAACTCAAGGTGACCTGCTTGGCCAATAGGTCGAATCATCATCTTGATTAACAGGGATGCTAATAATGCTAGCCAAAGTCAATGGTAAGCGTGTATATGCAAACTAACAGCTTAAAGGAAGTCATAGATAAGAAGTTAGGATACCAGTTTAGAAGGCCAAGCCCAAAACAAACAAACAAAACACCCAAGTACCGTATTAGGAAAACTGTAGCAGACAATAGTAAAACTAAAAAAAAAATGATGAAATTTTATGCCAACCACCACCAATGGGCACAAAATCTTTGTCAAAGAAAGAGTATTCATAGAGAACAAGTTACATATCGAGGGGTCCAAAATTGTTGTCTGTCCTAATGAAATCAACAAGGGCGATTGGCAGGTTCCTGCCCCGCCCACCTGGCCCAGGAAACCCCAAACAAGACAGACTTTCGTCTGGGAGAAACAGGTAGGGAGGTGCTCAGATGCAATAACCAAGAACGCCCTCCCATCCAACTTCCTATTAGCACTGATATAGAAAAAGACCTGCGTGCTCTTGTTAGTTTGGTTGCTCTGAAGCACAGTGCACTAGGCACTTCTCCAAGTAGCCAAATAGTTGCCCAGCAAGTCTTTCCCACAGGAAAGTATTGTGGGGCATTTGCTAGTCTAAGCTATGGCAAGACATACAGTACTGGGAAATGATCTCTCAGTTTTCCTCCCAACCTTGGAGCTGGGAGGAGACAGGGATTGATGTCCAAACATTGGGAGGATGAGGCTCCCCCTCCAACCTCTACAGCTTCCAACTTGGAAAGAAGACCAATTACAGTACTTGTTATGCTCACACAAGGGTGGTAGGA
Organism: Lacerta agilis; assembly: GCF_009819535.1. Taxonomy (NCBI): domain Eukaryota; kingdom Metazoa; phylum Chordata; class Lepidosauria; order Squamata; family Lacertidae; genus Lacerta; species Lacerta agilis. The sequence continues at coordinate 38,140,731 of NC_046322.1, read as the reverse complement.
TACTCTCCGTGACTTTATGCTGATTAGTAACAAATTTAATATACAGATAATTAAACCTTTATAAAACATATGGCATTATTCAGAATACGAGAACTCTGAAATACTTCAAATGTAGTTTCCATAGAAAGGAAGAGAAGTTGGGCTATGGCAATTCTTGGTGGACAGCACCCACCAGAGTTCAGGAAAGCATTGTAAATTCAAAAGTAGATCTGCCAGAATCAGCTAATGAGTCAGATAACATTTCTTCTCAGTGAAAGGCTGCAGGCTTTCCAAGCAGTCTATTACTCCCTCTGCCTTGCAGCTTACTAACTGTACTTCTCCTGCTCATGCCAGAGCAACGGTTCAGAGGAGAAGGCAAACAGGCACATAAAACACACAAGACCCAGATTATGTAGGCAAATGGACCACCAAATACTATCTGCAAGATGTATCATGGTCTGGCAAATAGATTCATAGCTAATGGAGGAACAGTGTTATATGGCCAGTAATTTCATGTTAAAATGCATTACCATATATACTTGAGTATAAGCCTAGTTTTTCAGCACATTTTTTGTGCTGAAAAAGCTGCCCTCGGCTTATACTTGAGTGAGGCGAGCGGTGGGAGCGGCGAGAAAGAAGCCCTTTCTCTCCGCTCATGCTGCCACCCGCTCTCCCTAGTCAACCATTCCTTAAGAAGCGTACAAGAACAGCGGTTCTTTACTCTCCCCAGGCAGCTTGTTCCATTCCTGAACTGCTCGCATAAATGCAAACTTGGCAAAGGAGGAAGAGGAAGGAGCAGCCCAAAGGGCTGCTTTCGGGCTGCTCGTTCCTCGTCTTCCTCCACAGCGGCAAAGGTGAATCGGCTTATACTTGAGTCAATAAGCTTTCCCAGGTTTTTGTAGGAAAATTAGGTGCCTCGGTTTATATTTGGGTCGGCTTATACTCGGGTATATACGGTAGATTGTGAATGGGAATAGATAGATTTGTTGTTATACTCTCCCTGAGGAAGAGTTTGTTTTGCGAAAGGTGTGCACAGATTTAAGAATAACATGTTGCCATTTTTGACAATCCTGGATTATTATTTCCTGTTGTATGCTAGCGCTGTTGCCTCTTTTTTGCTCTACATGAACTGAGTGAGATAATGTCCCAGCATGAACTAACAAATAAAGAGCTCCCATGACAACTTGGATTTGGAAATGTCTCAAGAAAGGCAGAAAATACCCAGTCCACAGCAAAGCTGTGCTGAGCACCTTATTCAAGCCTTCTGCATACCCCCCCAAAAAACACACACATTTATTTAGGATCCAAAAACCACAAAAGCCTATTGCTCTACTCCTTTTGGTGCAGCCAGCTGACCAATTTCAATATTCCACATTTAAGAGTTATAATTCTCTATCTGTCCACTGCCCCAACTGATAGGCTCATAGGTTCACACCCGACTCATAATAAATTCTGAAATATCATCAGCTTTCCTGTGAATCCCCTTCCGTTCCCCTCACTAAGCTGCCTCCACAGTACTAAATTCAATGCTGGCAAACTGGACATCAAAGCAGCCCAATCAGTGGCAAGGCACTCACATTCATAAACATTCTGATAATTGCTTCATACAAAACAGCTAACCATATGGAATATGGTTCAGGTTTTGTGGGAAGTTTTGACATTTTGGAAGTAATGTAAGTTTTACCACTACCAGAACTTTCATCTGTTTATATTCTATAGTGCTGTACTCTATAGTGCTTTGGGAAGTGTAAGAGAATAGGTTCCTGCCCAATGAAGAAGAAGAGTTTGGATTTGATATCCCGCTTTTCAATACCCGAAGGAGTCTCAAAGCGGCTAACATTCTCCTTTCCCTTCCTCCCCCACAACAAACACTCTGTGAGGTGAGTGGGGCTGAGAGACTTCAGAGAATTGTGACCAGCCCAAGGTCACCCAGCAGCTGCATGTGGAGGAGCGGAGACGCGAACCCGGTTCACCAGATTATGAGTCTACCGCTCTTAACCACTACACCACTGCTGTTTACAGTGTATAATTCAACACAGGAGAAAACACAGGTAAAGAGGAAAATGGAAATAAGAGTGAACAAAGGAGAATACATGTTTATTCCAGTTCCAGATACTATCCAATTCTACTACAGTTTTCCACTAATTAGCCAGATTTATTTTATGGTACCTATTTAATCTTACTCAGAGATTTATAATCTCTGAGATTAAAAATAAATAAATCTCTGGGTCACATAAAACCAGAACAAATCACCCTAATCTTTTTCTATTCAGTAGTGCAATGAAATTTGTGAAGTTGTATTCTAAAACATTCCATAGAACTTCGATAAAAATAAATAAAATCTTGCCCTATTATCTGTAACTGTTAGCACGCCTGTGACTTCTATACTCTTTCGCAACCTGTTAAAATAAGGGGGGGGGGAGAGAGAGGAGACCAGCACCTTGTGTGAGAAAGCAGCTAATTTTGAAGGTAGTATAAGTTCCTGTTATCCTCCAATTCTAAAACACTTTTCAGTTCAATTAGCCTAGGAGTAAGTAATGTTCAGTTCAGGAAATTAGTATGAGTCAATATTGCTTAGGCCTCAATCCTAACCCTTCAGCATGAGTAAGCCCCTTTGACTTCAATGGGACTAACTTTTGGGTAGATTTGTAATGTTAGTCTCTTAAACACAAAAGCTTGGCTTGATCAAACATTTTAAAATTAGAAACTAATTGTTCAGTGCTAGCATGGTTTCAGTTGGTCTTCATTTCCAATTTTCCAGCCCTGATGTGGTTAGTAGCACACCAATCAAAAATGGAAAAAGAGTCTGCATGTTTGCAGAATTAAGACCACAGTTATTTGTATACACATGAATGCAATAGATTTAAAGGGATTTTGTATATTTGCCTTGAGGCCAAGCACTCTCTCCCTCCCTCCCTCCCTCCCTCTCTCCCACACACCTACCCCTCAGCAGCTTATACTTGTCAAGGTTTCAATGAACATTAATTGCAAAAGTAGTCCCCAGCGTGGCCTGAAACCAAACACACTGCAGTTCTGATAAATTGAAAGTGGCATATTAAGAAGCATTTTATCATAGATCACTGAGTTTGACACTACTGGGGTCAGCATCCAAATTCAGTTGTACCCCCCAACAAAGGTGGGTCTGCAGCACCCACTCTCATTTATTTTGTTTGAGTTTAGCTGTGCTTAAGAGAAAGAGAAAGATTAAGAATAGTGAGGTGACAAAAACAGAGTAACAAGTAGGTGAGGGCGATGAAGAGAAAAAGAAGGGATGTACTTAGCAAAAATAATGCAAAGTGGTACCATGTTAGAAGCTGGAGTAAAGTCATGTTCTGGCTCTGGAAAGATTTAACCCTCAAGTTACCACACCCTATTGTATTTAAGCCTAAATACATGTAACTGAAATAACTGCACATTATTCCTGTAAGCATCCCTGCTTCCTCTCCCCTGCTTCTGCTGTTGTGACTTTTAGACTGCAAGCTCCTTGGGGCAGAAAACAGTTTTCTAGTCTCCTGTAAAGCAGGAGTGGTTGACCCATGCCCCCCAATGTTGCTGAACTACAATGACCGTAGGCAGCATGGCCAATGGTAAGAAATAATGCAAAGCTGTAACAACTGGAGGACCACAGGTAATCCGCCCCTGCCATAAAGCACCATGCGCAACAATGGTGCACTTCAATAAATAATAGGAGTGATAGTTTATGGAGACTACTGAGGTAGATGATGAAAGTCACATGCATTACTTCCCCACAGGTTGATAATATTTGTGCAATTTAGTTAAGATAGCTGTTATGGTGCATTTGTAGATTGAAGGCTCTCTTCGTATAGCATTCTTTGCAAAAACTAACAAGCATGCCCTGTGTATAATGAAAAACACTCCAAAGCGTTCAGCAGCCTTTTATTCTTTTGAACAGCAGCAGTTTTAGGATTAATCGGAGGCGGCATGGGAAACTTTTAAAAGGAAAGCACAGCCTTTCACTTCCCGGCTTCCTTACCAAATTGTGGGGGGGGAAGGAGAGAAACACTCACAGTGTGAGCAATAACGCTGGTCCTCCTGTCTCTTCAGTGGGTCGGAAATAACGGATTAAATCTTAATGCGTGAAGTCAGAAACTTCAAAAAAATAAAGAAAACATAGAAGACCGCGTAGGGGAAGGATAGAGAAAAGGGACAGCTGAGTGTGTGCAAGCGATAAACCCCTACGAAGAAGAAGAAAAAGAGGGGGGGGGGGAGTTGTTGTCTACTGAAGAGATCTTTAACTCCCTCGCCAGCCGCTACCAAAAAAGGATTATTATTTCCCCAGGGAAACCGCTTTTCTTTCCCCGATGATGCAGCAGACGCTCTCTCCTCCTGGTCCAGACACAATATCTTTAAAAGCATCTCCCGAAACAACCATAACCACCAGACAGGACAGGAGGGGGAAATGGAGCAGCAACATGGGCAAATATACACATAAACACGCCGTGAATCTCCAAGGAAGCTGCCGGCTCTTTGGCGGCCTCCGAGCGGGTCGCTCCTCTTTTCGCCCAGACTCGATCCTGACGTTGCCCATTGAGGGCGGCAGCGCCCAAGTTGGCTCCAGTCAGCTACCACCGGACGGCCACCGTCCAAGGAAGGCACCGCGGGGCGGGAAAGCGGCGGGGAGAGGAAGGAGAAAAAGTTGCTCAACAGCAAAACAAGAAGAAGCTGCAGCAATAGCTATAGCAGCAGCAGCAGCAGCAGCAGCCGAGATCCCTCCCTCTCTGCCGGGGAAAAGCAGGCGAGGAAAAGCACACGCAGCAGCGCGCACGCCGCCGCCACCGCCGAAAGCGGAGGGAAGGCGGGCAGAGGCAGGTGCCCAGCTGGGACCCCCCACACACTCGGCGGGAGTCCAGGAAGGAAGACGGAAACGAAGTCGGCGGAGTTTGCTGGCGAGCGGACAGCTCGGGGCGACCCCTCGCTGAGGAGAAATGTGCCCCGACGGGGGGCGGCAGGAGCGTCCGCCTGTCCGTCCGGGCGACGGAAACAACTTGCCTTCCTCCTCCCCTCAGCGACTCCGACGGCGAGGGAGGTCGAAGCCCCCTTTTTTTCTGTGCCCTTTCCCCCCCCCTACTCCACCCCGGCTACTCACCCGCGCTCCGAAGGCCGCTCGCCTCAAGTGTCGTCCGGCGACCACGGCTGGGGCTCTTTTCTCCCTCCCCTCACCGACTCGCCCAAGCGGCCGCGGCTGCCTCGCTGACGCCGAGAGGAGCGAGAGGAGCTTCGGCCCGCCCCCCGTCCCTCCCCCGGAGCCCGCCAGGCCCGCCCTCGCGCCCTCCCACAGCCCGCGCGCGAAGCTCCGCCTCTCGAAGGGGGAAAAAAAAAATACCCCAAAAAGGCCGCGAGCGGAGGAAGCTTTTGTTTTGCTGAGGCGCGCAAGGCTTGGAAGCCTGACAGGAAAAAAAAGCCCCCGTGGGCGGCAGAAAGGGGGCGAGCTCGGAGGAGGCCTTTCCCCCCCTCCCTTTCCCCTCCTTTTATTTTATTTTTTGCTGTGGAGGGAGATAAGTGCACACAGTAGGGCAAAGGCTGTGGCGTCGGCGTGCCCTGAGTGTCCCCCTGCTCTTCCCAGGGATAAGGACAAGGAGGGGGAAGAAGGAACTGCTATTATTAAGAAGGAACTGCTCCGTATAGCCTAGGACCTCTTTTCAAAGGCGACGACAAATCCGCCGCCGCCACCCCCCAAATGACAAAAATCCCCTCCTCCCATCCATGACAGAATTTTCTACATACGAAGTGAGGGTGTATAGCATGGTGGCCTCGTGTAAAACTGTGTGACGGTGCCAAATCGTGGCTTATCACACTGTAACCAAGTTGGTGTGCTTGACTGGGTCGTGCTAATATTGCTGCTTCCTTTTTACCAGGTAGATGCGGGAATGTTGCCAAGTTTCAGGTGGTCCTTGGCCCTTTACCACATCACCAGATGTAATGTTGGCATTGGTAAACCTGGCCCAAAGTGCAAATGGAGGAGAGCTCGGGGTGGCTAGAGAGCGGCGCCAACGCCAATGCAGGTTCAATCCTCGTAAGAGACAGCTGCCCATTCCTGCGTTGCGAGGGGTTATATTAGATTATCTTCAGGCTCGCTTCCAACTCTATGGTTCTATGAAAATCCCTCTTCTGAAGCTAGTATTTTCTTGTAGGAGTGCACCTCTCCATGCTGGACCTCTCTTAAGAGGTGTTTGCGCTCCTATGTAGTTGGCCCTGAGTATTATCATATGCGTAAAGGTGAGCTTCTGCAGCCTCATCATTTCATAAATAACACTGTAGTGGCTGATGCCAGTGATAATAACCTGGTTTTTCTTAAGGCATCTCAAAACTGTACTGTGCATTCTCTCAGTCATCATTCTCTCAGTCTTACCAGAAGATGCTCCTTATATTCATAGAATCATATTACTGTAGAGTTGGAAGGAGGCATGAGTGCAACCTCCTGCAATGCAGAAATCTTTTGTCCAAACCCAGGACCCTGTCTACCAACTGAGCTGTCCTAGGTCTTGGTTACTCTACATCCAGTGCGCTCCCACTGCTGGTTTGAGAAGTACACAAGTTCGCCGCCGTCCATATATATATACAGTGTCTATTGCTGTTTCTTATGAAAGATTGTGTTTTGATGTGTTTGTTTACCCCCAAGCTAGCTTTCATCCAAACTAAAAAAAAGAATGGCCTTGCTGCATTTTAAGCCAGTAATGTGTACATGTTTTTACTTCTAAGCTTCGGCTGGCTTGCCAACTGCGGTATTATATACAGCTTGAAAAGTGAGATGGGGTGTGTGGGGCTATAAAATAAAGAATAAATAAATAAGCAGTACCTAGAGATATCTAGCAAGGTTTAGGCCCTCTGGGTCTACACTATAAAAACCGGTGATGTGTGTGTGTGCAAACAGTGTTTGCGTAAGCAAGGTTAATTACTTTTGTGGGAATTGCTCTGGAATTAATATTTAATTGGTGTACTTGAGCAGATGTACCTGCGAGTGGACAGAAGGGGAGTTTGGGCACTCTTGTATATTGTTTCATCTCCTTTTGTGAAAATAAATGAAGAATAACTGGTTAAAAGAATTCAACCCAGAGGTGTCACAGATAATGCCAGTAGTGCTCAGTATTGCAAGGAAAATGACAAAAGTGAATCTATTGGATTAAAGAGGGGCTGCGAGAGAAAAAAAATGACTTTTGGGTTTCTCTCTTGGGTGTTCATGGAAAGGAACTTGAGGATTGAGAAAAGGGTGCAGTTTTGTCTTTTGAATCAAATTTCAAAGGTATCGTCGTCTTGGGTTGTAGGCAATACATTGAAAAGATTAGTACTTCGGGGTAATAGTTTCTCCTCTTGTTTTATGAATGTAATATCCTTTTGGGATATTATGGTGGCGGCTGAGTTATTGTGGGTAGTATACTTGGAGGTTGAAGGCTAAACATTTTAGGGGGTTGAGGGCATTCTGCACTGGGAAAGCCTTTAAATAAACATATCCCAGTTTGGGATTTTTTTCTCCAGGCAAGATTTCTTTTCTTTCCTTCTTTCTTTCTTTCTTTCTTTCTTTCTTTCTTTCTTTCTTTCTTTCTTTCTTTTTGTTGAACCATGCAACTGCAGAGAGCCTCCAGGAAGGGGGATGAACTCCACCAGAGGCTAGGCGAGAACATTGCTCTCAATGGAAAAGCTCCTTGGCAGGCAACAACATCAATCACTGGCAGAAGATTTGTTGTGACAACATGAAGGGAAGAGGAGCTCGCGATGCTCTAGATGTTAGCTCTGTTGTTGTGTCCTTGGAATAAAATTAACGGTGTGGTTTTTAAATCTCTTTTAAGTTTTTAAATTTTAACAAGGCGAAATAACAGCTTTGCTTTTTATTGACAAGCTACTCGCTAAGGAAGACTACCCTGCCACTCAGTGAAGAGATTATTGTAGCTGTGACATGCTACTCAAGTGCAGTTTCAACTGCTGCAGAGAAACTGGATTCAAAATGTCACCTAACAAGAGGATTTTAAAAAAATGGATTTAAAATTAATAACATCTAGATTGCCATCTTGCATGTTGGTAAGCACTCACTGAGAGATGTCATAGGAACAATTGCTCACTGACGTTAAACCCAATGTAATGAAGCAGTGAGGGCAGGGATCCTGAAAACATTCTGTCAGTCCCAGTTCTTTTGACATTTGCACAGGTGCAGTTTCAGAAGAACTAAGCCTATAGCCTCTTTCTCTGATAATGCATGCAAACACAGTTAGAATCCCAGTGGTTAATCTCTCTCAGAGGGAGATTTAGAAGCCCCATGTGCTAAGTCCAGGAGACAACCAGCAATACTCAAACGTGAAAATAGGCGGCACCTAACTGCACTTCCACCCCAGTTGCCTGCAGGTGAAGAAAAGAAGTATACAGTACTAGCTAATTTATGGTAAGCTCTAAGGGTCTAGCAGGGGTTTCTAACATCAATCACAGTATCAAATACTGAGGTATTATCTCTCCAGTTTTATCTGTGAAAGTGACTTGCCCACATGTTGGCCTCTGTCTGTCTTGAGAGACAATGGAGTGCACCTTGGGGGTGTGTGGTCAAACTGCTGTAGAATCACAGCACCTGCTGTGGCTGCAGGGACCAGTAACTCATAACTGCTGCCTCCTGCATTGTTTTTGCTGTGTTAGTAGCACCAAAGTGACCTCTCCAGCTGGCCAGTGTGTATGGAGGTCCTGGGCTGCCCAGACAACAAGAGCCCCTTTTTGGCCTTTCTGATGTCCAAAAGACAGCAAAGCAATACATTTGGCACCAGCCTGGCTGCAGGAGTTGCTGGAAGGAGACATGCAAGATGCCATCCAACCACCCTAGGGACTCCACTTTGGATTTTTGAAGGTTTGCTCTTTAGCCTTTTCTCCTCCTGAAGATGTCCTGCAAGGCACTGGGTTACTTGGCTGCATAACAGACATTAAAAAAAAAAAAAAACATAAGAAGAGCCTGCTGGGTCAAGCTAATGGCCCATCTAGCCCAATGTCGCATTCTCACAGTGGCCAACCAGACACCTGTGAGGAACCTAAATGCAGAACCAAGCACAACAGCACTCCCCCATCCTGTGGTTTCCAGCAACTGGTATTCAGAAGCATTACTGCCTATGGCCATGAAGGCACAGCATAACCATCAAGGCTAGTAGCCACTGATATCCTCCATGAATTTGTGTAATCCTTTTTTTTAAACCATCCAAGCTGATGATTGCCATTGCCTCCTGTAGGGCCAAGTTCCATGCAAGCTGCATGAAGGAGTATTTGCTTTTGTCTGTCCTAAATTTTTAAACATTCAGCTGCATTACATGTCTACAAATTCTAGTGCTACGAGAATGGGAGAAGAACTTTTTTCAATCCACTTTCTCCATAGTTTTATAGACTTGTAACATGTCCCCTCATAGACTCCTTTTCTCTAAAAAGCCCCCAATATTGTGACCTTTCTTCATAGGGGAGTTGCTTCACCCCCTGATCATTTTAACTTCCCTTTTCTTAACCTTCTCCAGCTCTACGATATCCTTTTTGAATGGAGGCAGCCTGAACGTTACACAATATTCCAAATGCAGTCGCACCATAGATTTGAATAATAGCATTATGATAGTGGCAGTTTTATTTTCAATTCCTTTCCTAATAATCCCTAGCATGGATTTCATCTTTTTCACATCTGCCACACATCTTCAGCAAGTGTTACAATCCCCTACGGGGGCTGGTTTATACAGTAGGGCATGTTAGGTTCTAGACTTCAGTATAAAAATATCTGTGTCTGGGGAAAGTATTAGAATGGGCTTTTTGTATATCCTTATGTAAATACACGATATTGTCTTTGCAGATTTCATGGCTGATCCCTGACTTGGGGCAGCCAAGGCTCAAGGTAAGACTCCTTGTTTTGTATAGCTCACATATCTGAAAGATAATCTGTAGCCTTAGTTGTGCTTTGTCTCTTATGTGAATATTAAGAAGTAGTATCTTACTGTGGCTTGCCTCCTGGTAGGATTAAGTATCAGGTACCTTTTCTTTGTGGCTCTGTCCTGAAATGGGAAACCAGCTATTTACACAGCACTCATCTAATGTCTATGGCTAAGGATTAGTTTCCAGGATTACAAGGATCCATTTGTATAAGAATGATCCTGCATGCATCCCCACACCTTATTGTTCTGCGTATACTATAATGAGTATTACCGGTAATTAAAAACTATCCCTAATTGGAAACATGCAAAGCTTGGTGTGATCCTTTGATAATCTATGGACTAACCCTATAATTGAGATGTTGCATGTTGACTGTTTCCAGTTTTGATCTTCACACTTTTGCTGAAAGGTTGCTTATATTTTGCCATGTACTACCTGCCATTTCTCTGCACAGTATTTCTGCAAGTAATTTCATTAACTGGAAAAGATAAATAGATTGCCGCAGTAACTATATTAGTAGCTTACAGAGTGAAAATAGTAACATCACTAAGGAGTTATTAAATTGAAGTTCCTGGCTTTTTAGGAGATTCCTGTTTGAACAACACGGACTAACACTGGTAGAGTGTAAATTGTTATAATTCATATTTCTGATTAAAACAACAACAACCCATATTCTGATTTAGAAAGATGAAAGACGCAGCAGGAGTGCTAACATAAACAAGTGCTTTGATGTACAATGACACAGAAATCAAGTTGTCATGAATTATAGATTCTGACTATAATTAATCAGGTGGAGTGTTGATGAGGTAGAGATAGCATGAATATAGCCTATGTTGGAAGGTATATTTATAATAAATCTGCTGCAGCTCTTAAAGATGGGACCATTGTAACTTGGCTTTTGAACAGATCTGGTTTGGAACCATGACCTATTAACTTGTCACAGTTTGTGTGGTCCTGTACAGCCTGTAAGGACATGGATCACTGCAGAATAGAATCTAAAAGAATTGAGCTGCAGAGAGGCAGAGATTCCTATAAGCTGTATGCCTGGGCTATTAAACCATTACCCAACACAGCAGTTAATGATGCATACTAATTAATTCCTTGTTATAAGACTGTGGTTTAAAAATAATTCAAAGGACCACCAGGGCCACTCATTCTGTATACATTTTCCATTAAAGAAAATGGCAATGTGCACAAATGAATTTTGCTGTGAATAGCAGTTTAGGTAGTGGCTGAAAAATTATGGCCCACGTCTAACACTCTATTTCCAGTGTCCTGCAACAGTGCCAAACCCATGGGGGAGATCTCCTCACCCCCTGCTGTCTGTTATCTTTGTGGGTTTTTTGAGAAATATTGAGGGCTGAAGTCAGTTTGACTTACCACAAAATTGGGAAAATACTCACAAGCAACCTTCAAACGTTAGGTTACAGCATATTTTAAGCAATAATAATATTGCAGGTAGGATCTTGCAATCTATGCTGCACAAGGAAATCAAACTGACATGAAATGACATGAAATACATCAACAGTGTTATTTTTTGTAAGGTTACACACTCCCACTCATTAATCCCCATCATGTTAGTAATCCTACGTTTTGTTCATTTGGCCGCAGGTTATAAAACTATTCTAACACAGCGGGTGGCACTGTGAGTTAAACCACAAAGCCTAGGGCTTGCCGATCAGAAGGTCGGCGGTTCGAATCCCCGCGACGGGTGAGCTCCTGTTGCTCGGTCCCAGCTCCTGCCCACCTAGCAGTTTGAAAGCACGTTAAAAGTGCAAGTGGATAAATAGGTACCGCTCTGGCGGGAAGGTAAACAGTGTTTCCGTGTGCTGATCTGGTTCGTCAGAAGCGGCTTTGTCATGCTGGCTCCCTCAGCCAGTAACGCGAGATGAGTGCCGCAACCCCAGAGTCAGACACGACTGGACCCTTTACCTTTACCTTTAACGTACCCATTCTTCAGAGTTGATACAAATCTGTTTCTTAGTCTACTATCCATGCTTCTCATGTCCTATGTTGTTGTGTCAATTGCCCCCTTTTCATGTACAGCTGCAGCAGTTCTACACTCATCAAGCAGGCATTGAGCTCCATAGAACTCAGCGGGCATCACTTCTCAGAAAACATATATGGGATTGTGCTCTAAATTTATTAGGCTTTTCCAGTACTTCTAGGTTCTGAGCAAGTAAAATAGTGTTTTTTTTACTGAGACTGACAGGAAAGTATAGGGTAAAATAGGATGGTATAACCAATAATACTTTTGGGATTGTGCTACAAGGCAATAAATACTTATTTACTTGAATAACCTACGAATTGTGTCCTCTGATTTGGATTAACAATGCAGGAGAAGCTGTATCTGCAAAAGCAGATTCTGGACTATATGCTGCAGGATTGAAAGAGCTTGCAGATACAGCTTTTTCCTGCGTTGTTAATGCAGAGTTGATGACCATGTGTTTCTTTCTACTCTTGGGGTAGTGACTCGGGGGTCCTCCAGAGGTTGTTGGACTACACCTCCCATAAATCCTGGCCATTGGCCATGCTGTCTGGGGCTAATGTGAGTGGGAGTCCAACAACTTCTGGAAAGCCACAGGTTCTACATACCTGATCTACCTATGCCTCTTTGTTCCTTTTTACTTTATTATGCTATTGGTTCATTTACTTATCAAATACTAATTTTGTTTCTAAATCTCTGTTCTGTTGTGCCATTTCTTATCTTCATTCATTCTCTTGTGTGGCTCTTTATGTGTGGCACACACTTTGAAAATATATATATTTACCAGGCCTCTCTCTTTTAAGAAATTACTAAAAACCTAATTTCTCCCCTTTGCATTACCTTCTTGATGTTTTTTTCTTTATCTGTTTTTTTTTACCCTTATCTTCATCTTGCCTATTTTATAGATTTCTTTTTACTCTAATTCCTTTCTAGGTTGCTTTTAGCTTCACCAAGCAAGTTCAAAGTTTTTCTTTTCTCCCCTCTGTCTTCTTCCCTTGTGCTTCCTTTAAAAAAACAGTAATTGTGAGCTTGAAGGCAAGCCTGTTCACTTTTATTTCAGGGGCTTTTGCAGATATTTTATTATGATAGTGATTATTCCACTTTGCAACTTGAGGGAGAAATGTAGGCAGGTAGTGCCATGACCCATGAACCAGGGACCATACAGTGTGCAGCTAAGAACTTAAATTAGGACAATATTCAGGCTACTTCCTCTGGCATGGAAGTGATTTCACCAGGGAAAGGTGAAAACCCATGTTCATTTGCTCAGTGGTCATTATCTGGCTTTGTTTTCTTCCCCACCCACCCCCAGCTTCTATCTACAAAAAAATTAGAGGTTAATTAATTCACACATCATTGCTGTGAGATCTAGCTTGGCCCTAAGGTAGGTTACAACTTCGTGGTACACGGCATGCTGTTATATACGATTGTTGGTTTAATTATTGGAATCTTGAGTTAAAAACGCACCCAAGATTACAGTGATGTCCTACCAGTCCAAACAGATAGCATTGGCCAAGGCAGACTGTCAGCTTGACTCTATGAAAAGCTGCTCCATTATAATTTTCCTGTGCTCAAAACTTCTAAAGAATCTGCAGCCCTCCAGATGATGTTGGACCAACTCTCATCAGATCCAGTCTGCATGGCCAACAGTATGGAATGATGAGAGCTATATTCCAACTACACCTGGAAGACCCCAGGAGCTGCTTCACTGTCTTAAAGAAAAATACATGTTTTTCAGTACCAAGAGGTAGTTCTTCTATCTTCCTAGTTTTGGAGACCCACAAAAGCAATTTCAGATACTGTAACTTCCACATTCAATTTATTGTTTGCACTTCTAGTATCTTCATGCTCCATGGTTTCCATGGAACATGCTGAGGCTATTCAGAGTTGGCAATGGGAACATGCCATGATTCTCGACAGCTACAGTTCAGTTCATTTTTGATCACATTCATAACACTATGCTTCTAGTATATTTGGACACTGAAGGACGACCTAAGATCAACTGCCCTGCTGAGAGATGCAAGGAGCTATATTGAGGTTCATGGGAGAATGTCAACTAGATCATATTGAAGACCACACTAGTGTTGTTACAAATATGAGCCCTGTTAGATTGAAACAGAAAAGAAAGGGAAGTAGGCAAAGACACTATCACTTGTTTGGCTGCTTACTCCCATCCCCCATTTGTTTAATATCTACAGTTATTAAATTAATCTAATATATTTTAGGAAAGCTGTGAGGGGATTCCAGTTCAAAACGTGGATACAGATCTACTAAATAAGTAACTATCTAACTCATACTAGAGGGTAAAATTAGTTTAGTTTTCTTGGTGCGACACGGTGGACACTAGCCCATAATGTAAATGGGGAAATGCCCCACCAGCCTCACTGTCCTTGGCCAGTCCCCACCTCTTTCCCTTCAAACTTACAACTCACCCAAGGGTCATCCTCATCCTCATCTGTCTCAGTTTTGTCCCAGTAGAACTCAGCAGGATGTTGAGGAGAAATCTAAAATTAGTTGGATTTGCCTGTCATGGGTTTTGGCTCCACTTATGGTTGACCTCTCAGTCTTCCACCTTACCAGTCCCAGTAGGCCCCAGCTGCCACTGATGCCAGAGGTTGAGATCATCAATCTCCCATGCAACAGGAAGCCAAGAATGGGTTTTCCTGTTTTTCATGCCTTCCGAGGAAAGCAGCTCCGCATAATTATCAAGTTAGCCAATCCCAAAGAGTTGTAAGTTCTGCTTAAAGCAGTCAGAAATTGTGAGTTTTTCATGGTGCAGATTATGCCAATGCAAAATTTGTACGTGATTTTAAAGAGGCTCCTAGAAGCTCTCACAAAGATAAGTAGCAAGACAAGTGGTATCACCTTAACAGCTCAAAAAAGCTAATTTCATTTGTATGTTGCCATATATTAAGGTGGCTTCACACTCGATAAGGCAAGCATAATTGTAGTGGTGTGCCAGTGCTGCATTTGTGCTGCCTGCAGCAAATGCATGCAGTGTGAACATCTTTTTTTTAAAAAAAAAAAAAAAACTGTACCCAGGCCAAGCCCAGTTGGATTCTTGGTGTTGTGTATACAGCTCTTCAAAGACAAATGTATGTCATTCATGCTTTTCATGTTTGGTGCAGGAAACTCCATTGTAACGCTGGTGTACCTACAGCAGTGATGTCTCCAGCGTATAGTATGGAACCAATCTACGGTATTCTTTCAGTAAAGTATGCATTGCATAGGGTGAAATTATACTCATTTCATGAGATAATTATTTCTGCCAAAGCCAGAGTTTCAGATTTAGTTTATGTTGTGGATTATTATGTATTTTAAATACAAATATATTATTTTATTATAGGTTCTGTTCTTTACTAGACACAAGGAAACCACACAGTTCTGTTCATACAAACTTGTATCAGTAGAGCAGCAGAGGTTAGGCTTCTGTGACACTTTTTTAAAAAATGAAAATGAATCACTATCTAAACTCATAAATCCACATTTAAGCTCCTAAATAAGTGGATTGAGTCTTAAAAAATGCTGAGCACCCAGCAGCTCTCAGTAACTTGCTGAGGCAATTCATCCTTTCATTAGTGTAAACGGCTTACATTGTGAGCTTTGAAAACCATGTTTTGATATATTCCTCAAATGTGATTGAATGCTTGTCCACCGCGTAACAATGCAAGGTTTAGTCTAAAAATATTTAGGAGGTGCTGGTTAGGAATATTACTTTGGAGGAAATTTGAGATTATTTTGAGCAATATTCCTTTAGGAAAAACTGTGTTGAATGACCATAGATGCTTCAGTTAAACACAGTGTGTATCCAACTATGGCAACTCATATTCAACATAGGCACATTGAAATGAATGGAGTTGAGCTTTTCAGAGCAATTGATTTCAGTGGGTCTATTCTGACAATGCCTGGTGTTGATTATCACCCAACACCAACATCAGGTTTGCTCCTAGATGTTATGCTTGAGTTGTAAACAAAAAGATGTATGGCTGCTGCTCATGCATTTAAATTTGTTTGCCCCTTGCCTATGAACTGAAAACTATTCACTTTGGGATCACAGCTCTTGGAGTAACAACCGTCTTGGTAGAACTCAAATCCCTAGTTGCATGAAGCAGAATCACAGTAACATATTCCTAAAAGAAAGAAAAAGCTTAAAAGAAAAAGAAAAAAAGAGGTAATAAGGGGATTAATGTCTGCCATCTATGAATCATTCTCTGATTTGTTTCTGAAGAAGTATGAAATGTGATAAAATCCTGGAGAGCTCATCAATCATTATCTGTATTATCTGAAGACCTTCATTGTTATTTATACAGTGGTCCCAACTAGATAACTTGTCTTTTGTATTCTATATACATATTTCCATATGTTTACATATTTATATTTCAAAAATCACTTCTGTTTTATTGTTATTTGGGTGACTTCGTCTTTTTGTTACTGTCTTGCAGCTTAAAACATTCTTGGCTATTACCTACTGTATGTCTACAATGAAGACAATAGAACAGATTGTAACTGGATGCTGAATCCTAATAAAATATGTGAATATACTGTTGCAAACCACCCCAATCTCCAAGTGGTGCAAGATTCCAGAGGTGGCAGGCACAGTTACCCAAGGTATGTGTTTTCTTTCAGAAAATGAGGCACAGCAGGGACTTGTGGTGTCTTTATGACAAGTGGATTATTTACACATGTATGTACAACCTGAGTCTATGATGGAGGGGCTCACAGCACTGATATTCCAAGAGGGTCTTGCTTCTTCTATAGACACATCCTTGGATTCAAAATAGACACCTGCCATGGCTCTGACTCTTTGCAACTTGCTGACTTTTACTAACTGCAATATTTCCCCCCAGGTCATCTCACAGCCAACTCAGACTCTACTTTTGAACTCCACTTTGTCTTCCAAACTAAACTCTAAGTTGAGGGAGCAGCCTCTCCCCTCCCATTTGCCATCTGGCACAGAGTGCCTCCTCTTTGCTTTCCTAGTGACTCATTCCCTTTGTCTTTCTTAATGACTTGTCACCCGGATGATTTCCTGACACAGGAAGCTGGCCTGGCTTCTATTTTAATACTTGCTAAATCCAATGTCTGGCATCCAGTTTTAACACTCCAAACATCAATTAAATTCTAATATTTACTGAATCCAGGAATCTAGGGTGTCTAGCACCCACAAACTGATAACAATACATTGACGCCATGATTGGCAGATGAATCCCTATATAAAGGTTAGTTTCAATTAAAATAAATGTCACCTGCAAATTTTGAATCAACTTTCCCCACAGTTTGGTATCAGGTTTTCCTATCTACAAAGCTGGAAACTTTGTCACACTTGTAATTGGGTATAGCTGTTGTTTTATGCAAATAGTAAATAAGCAGTTGAAGCTGGAGTCTAGAGCCCGTCATATTCTTCCCATGGCAGCTCCATTTCCTTGGTTCCTAAAATGCCCCATATATATAACACAACAATGCTTGTTCTATTATCAGTCTAGTAATAAGTCCCATTCATGTCAATGAAATATCACTTTCATGTAAGATTGCATAGGTGGCAACAGAAGTCTCCTGTTTCAAATTTGGGCTGCTGCTACTGGCTTCCCCTCTCATTCTGGTCACGATATTGTCTGTTGATAATTTATGAAATAGGAAATGGAACATGCAAGGCCTAATCATGTAAGGTACTGTGTGTTGAGCAACCTTTGCAAACCTGCTGCCACCCCAGCTATTATCTGTGGCTGATGGGAGTTATAGTCCAAAACACTTGGAAGGCAGCAGGTTGCCAAAGGCTGGTTTAGAGTCACAACAGCTCACAGAATCTGGTTTAAGGGCTTCAATTACCGCTGGTTGCAATGGGTGCAACTGGCTGCCCTTGTGCTGGGACCTAGATGTGGTAGCCATGGGGCCTATTGTAGACAGCTACTTACAGCCCTCAGTGTGGTACACCAATTTGTTCTACACTGCAGTGGGTGGAAAGGGAGTTGTCAATTTCAGTCAATATGTACCCTGTAGTTAGGACCCCATAGAAGCTGGAGGTTTCTGAAGACTCATCCCGACTTCCTTTTGTGCCACATTTCTAGGAACTTTAAAGCTCCATGTCTGGGTACTCCCCCCCCCCCTTTGCAATGGTGTTTTTTTCCTGCAAAAATCCACTCATTGCCCCTGAATGGCAACCTGTGGAAAACTCAAATTGCTGTTTGTTCCGATTCAGCATTAAAGAACAGGTTTTCCTGGGGAAAGTGGCAGGGCAAAAAAATGCAAAGTGTTCAAACACAGAGATTGAAAGCACGGGCCTGTGCCTAGACAGTGCGGGGCAAAAGATATGTGTGGATGAGCACTGTGCACTGCCATTGCAGGTGCTACTTCAGCTGCAGCAAAGCAAACCACTGGAGCTCAGGAGGAGCCAGGGGTCTGGACTGCTGCCAGAATCTTTTCTATTTCAAAGTGGAAGGCGAAGGAGGAGAGCAGCAATCAAAGGACAGCGGTCCTGCTTTGTTCTCGACTCCTTGCTTTCTGTGCCGTGCACTTTTGAAGGGTTGGTTGCGGTAGACAGTGGAACATGTGTGTGTAAATACAAAGCACAAGTCACCTTTGAATCAAGAGATACAAGTGCTTGTCTGTCATAATTGGGGTCGGTCACGCTTCCTGTGTCAGTTTAAGAAATTATATTTAGACCTCAAGTATCTCAGCGTCATTAAAAAAAGAAAAATGGCTTTAAATGTTGAGTGCTATAGAAGTCATGAATCTAAGGGAGTTCTCTCAAAACAGACTTTTAAATTTATTTATTTTTAAAAAGTATTATGATGACACACATGGAATTGTTTTTCCTTTGGTAGCTAATCACTACATTTTACTGTAGTTTTTATTTAAGTGTTTTCATAATTCCAAGCTCTAGGGCTTCATTTTAATTCAATTCATTTCACAACTGCTTGCCTGGTGACACTGAAAACAGATACTATTAGAGTCGTAAAATAGCGATGCAATCTTATTTAGGTTTATTCAGAAGTACACCCCATTGAGTTCAATGGGGATTACTTCCAAGTAAGGGATTAGAACCTACTACTGAAATTTTAAGCACACTAAATTGAGAATAAGCCACACTGAAACATGCAGAATCTACTTCTAAGCAAATGTACACAGAGTTGGACTGCATGTGTTCCTGCTGGATCTGTAGCAGCCTTTATTTATTTTTTACATGCTATTTCCTTGAGCAGTCAAGGCAAGAGAAAACACACTTTCTACCTCAAGGGATAGTTTTTTGGCATTGCAAGTGGAAAAGTACATTTTATAACAACGTTGATTCTGTTATCCAGGTTTACCAAATATCCTGTGCAGGGCATGTTTAATTGAGGGTCAGGCAGGTTGAGCAGCACGCAGCATCAGGTTTCTATTCTGAAATTAGTTAATAACAGCGTCATAATTGAGAAACTTATTTTAATACAAAGGCTGGCCATGAAAGAAGACCTTATGTTTTAAGTGAAAACCTTTACAAGTGAATGCAAGAGCCTTCTAAATTATTGGCTTGTTTCTTGAAACATGAACTAACTCCTGTTATAAACCTCTTCACCTGGTCATTATACATATTCATGTTTGTGGTTGCACAGTATGGTTGGGTAGATACAGGTTAATGTGTAATTGTCCAACCAAGTGATGCATAGAGGCTGCAATGAGCATATTCAGATTTATTCATTCCAGCAGAGAGAGTAGCTCTGCATGTACAAGGGATGACAGCAGGTATACCTGCCTTCCACTGAAGTAAGAGCATGGAATCCTGCATATACATGAACGTTCAGTGTTGGCACCACAGCTCATGCTGGGCTTTGAATTTGAAAATTGGCTTATTGTTGCATAAGGCAGCATCGTACGTTAAAGTAGAACATTAGACCAAGTGATCATTGTGTCCTTTTCATCTCTAAGATTACAAATTCTAAATAAAAAAATAAAAAATACTATTTTATATTTTCCCTTCCCTGAATATTACAGGTGCAGATCAGTTTTCCTTTGAATGAGAGAGCATTGTAAAAGACAGTTATAATAAATTCAAATTTACAGATTGAACAACTACCGCAGGGTTGCAAAAGCAAGCCTGTGGTTGACTTTCCTATTACTCCATCCATATTATTAGGAAATGCATAGTCTTGCAGGTATTATATCCCTTTTAATTCCACTCTCTTCTTGCACATTTTCTATAAGGTTAGGTGACCCAGCTCCTACTAGTACATACAGGTTTCAGATTCTTGAAATAGCCAGCTACCCATGAAGCCCATTGTCTTCCATTAATGACAAGACCACATCAAGCATAAGGAAGGAGCCATCTATCTACTTTGCACAGTATAACAACGTGGCTATCAGACCTTGACTCCTTGCACATCTGAAATTAGGGACTTTTTATGCTATAGAATTTCTGACAGCTATTGCCTTTTCTTAAGATTAAGTAGGCTGCCAACCTCATCTTTCCCTTTAGTTTATATAGAGCATCTTATCTGCATAAGATGACTCTGGGGAGATATGGAGAACTTTCACTCTATAAAGGGGGAGAACATGCTAGCAGCGTAAAGAATGGAAGTCTTTGAGGGTGCCCCTGAATTTCTTGAGGCTTCAGCATTGTACACTGCTGCTTCCAAGCTGTCTCCCCCTCTACTTGATTATCAGGCAATTTTTTATTTTTATTTTTTTGCTATTTTTAAGAGAGCCAACGAGCTTCAACCTGTAGATATGCAAATCCACATCAGATATCAAATTGTTAACAATTTATGGAGCCAAATGCAAAACAGGAATGTTTCCTTCATTTTGTGTAGAAGAGGACATTTGAGCAGGTGCAGTTTTCCTACACAGCTATTTAAAGAGCAGGAGACCTTTTTATACCCTTAACATCTGGACCCCCTCACAGTACTGGAAGCAAACCAAAACTCAATACAGTCCATATTGTGCAGAAAATGCAAATAGAATCTGACCCTTACTTAGGGCTGCTATGTTACAACCTGGAGAATGGTGCTGCAACTTTAAACCTCCTGCTGAATGAATGATAAGGATTTCCTGTCTGATTCAATTCCTGGTTGTTATTCTGCTCTTACAGAGTTTTGAGTGTGCTACAGAGCAGGCGGCGGGGAGATGGAATTGCACTATAAGAGAGAGAAACCAGGGCTACCTCAACCCTTGATTCAGCAGACGGTTTAAAGGTGCACAGGGAATCTCCAGTTACAACCTGGCAAACCTGTTTGGCTTAGATGCGCTAAGTAATAAATTAAACATTGAATTAATGCTTAAACTTAAAATCAAATGTCAGATCTATTACTCACATGTGCCAGTGCAATTATCATTTTGATCTGGAAGTTCTTCCCTTATGTCTCAGTTTCTGCCCTTTTGTTTTTTGGACTGAAACGTTGCAGGTTCTCCATATTCTTGATTTTATTCCTTTTAAATTGAGAGCAAAGACACATCAAGGGGCCCAATGTCTCCAGGTGTCAAATGGTTAATCCACTGTTGTGGTTGATTCTCAGGTTGATGCAAATAATCTTTATGGTTTCAATCCTAAGCATACTTACGAGGAATAAGTCCCGTTGGAGTCTGTGGGACTTGCACCCAAGTAAACCTGTATCAACCCAAGTTAATGCTACTTAAGGTTTGTCTGGGAAGTTAAGTTGGGAATCTAGTTAGCTAGATTCCCAGGTTTTTGGATGGGGTCTTATGCCAAATTTGATAAGAACCTGACATTTTTTGGTGCTATACTTACTGGTCAGGAAAGCAACACAGATGATTCCAGTTGCTCTCTTCCCATGCACTCTGCAGACTTCAATGGTCATGTCTGTCAGTTGTTTAGCTCCATGGGTTATATCACCTGCTTCTTGTATTTTTGCAAGGGTTTTTTTTGTTTTTTGTTTTGTTCAGTTTCCAGAGAAATGCACTTTCCGGTGCTAAAAGCATGGTTTTTTAGAAAATAAAATAAACATAGCTCAGTTGCAATGAGATCCTGACAATTAAGTACTCTGTGCACACAGATTTAAAAAGCAATTAAAATGAACAAGGGACAACATTAGCGGGAATGGAGGGGGAGCCTTATCCCTTAAATGATGTGTAATACTGAGCAAATATTCGCTAATTAATCAGCACAACATCCCTATGAGGTAGGTAAATAAATATCCTACCTCTTTCTGCCAGTTTTAGGAGGTAATGTATTTTTTCCAGTTATGTCTCTAGAGTGATTATATAAAATGCATGAATCAACTTTTGCTGATAATTGGATGCACACAAAGCCAAGGTAGTGAAATATTAAGTACAGGCAAGTGGAATTCATTAGAAGGTTTGCAGTGTTGTAGAGGTCTGGAAGAACAGACATTGGGTGCTTCTAAATGGATGTTATTGTGAGGTTGGTGTTCCTCATTAAGCTCTTTTGTTCTTCTTCTTCTTCCTTTTTTGTAACGTCCACATAATGTTCTTGCTAATTACAGCCCATAAATTTTCCTCATCTAATCTAGACTTTTCCTTTCCAAAGAAAATCCAGTAAGTCTACCCCCTTGTCTCAGTCACCCAATTTCCCCCGTGGAAGCACTACAGTATATGATTTGTATCAGCATAGTGCCCAGTAACCATCCCATAAGTGCAAGGTTTCCCCCTTTCACAAGGGGACTTTCGCCCACTCTCCATCAGCCCTCCACCCCTAAATATATTCTGTGGGTTCCCCCAACCCCCTGGAGCAGATTTGTGGAGAGTAGGAGAGGAGAGGGGTGACAGCCACACTGCACAAGCAGAAATCCTTGTGTTGACAGGATGAGGAAGTCGGATGCCATCCTACATGTTTGGCCTGTTCAATCTTTCTTTAGTCATTTATTTTATTTTAAATCATTTCTAAATATCTTTTAAAAATCTCCAAGCAACATCACCAATACGAAAATAACAACAGTAGTGTAACAGCATAAAAAACAGAAAGCTGGGGAATTAAAACAAATAAAGACAGGAGTCTGATCTTCTGGTTCAGGGAAAGTCTAGACAAAGCTATGTCTTTGTCTGAAACAACTGATAGATGTTGCTTTACATATGTCAGAGAGATGGGCATCCCATAGTATTCTTTATCTCCAGACCAACTTGGGCCAGACAGCCCTTCTAACAGAGACCTGTCCTCCATAAAACTGGGCACAAGGCCACACTAGATAAGACAAGCAATGTGCCTAACAGCATATACATCTTTTCAAACACATATTTATCTTGGGGGGTGGAAGTGGGGAGCCAGTTACTTACAAATCACCCCAGAGTTGTGCATTGGTTTCATGCAACTCCCATTCATATCATTGGAGCTACAAGGATTCCTTGGCAGCAGCTCTAAATGCAGGGGAGTTGATTTCCAATGGCTGCCCTGGAACGTTCCCCAGGAGTTGCACATGCAGAGCATTTTGAGGGCTGCAGTTAAGATATTATACAGTCGGTTAACAGCAGGGGTAGGGTAATATAATTAAAGCAAACTTTCATTAAAGCTTCAATTTTAACAGCAGGGGAGGGGCAGTGGGAGATATTGTAATAGAGGGTATTATTCATTGCAATCAATTAGTACAGTAAACTTATGAAAAAGATGCTGTTGGAGGGAGGGAAGAGAAGAAGAGAGACCCAGTTTACTTCGTGCATATGTCCATGTTAAGTTCTTATCAGTATTATAAGCAAAGATGGGGGGAACTGGCAGTTTCAGTTTCTCTCAGTTTCTTATTTTTCCAATCTTAAGTTCAGTTCTCCACATTTCTAGATCAGTATTGTTGTTGTTGTTATAGTTATTTAAAGTCCTTATGAAAATTGATCAGCATTCTAGAGTGGATTTTTCCTAAAATGCATATTGTTGTATGTAGTTTTTCCCCACTATAGACATTTCTGCAACCATTTCCCCTCATATATGTATTTTTGTACATTATGTACACCAACACATGCATTTTAATGCATACTTTACACTAGTGTATGCATTTTTGGGTTGGAGAACCGTACTGCAAAATTCAGAGAAACACGAACTTCAAAGGATGGCTGTATTTCCCACCCGACCTCTAGCTATAATGTCTTTTAGCACCTCTCTGAAGCAGGGCATACCATGGTAATGCAAATGAAGAGATGGGCAGGAAGATGTGGATCCAAATTCAACTGAGGTTTACTCAGAGTAGACCCAATAGAATTAATGAACACGACTAAGTTAGGTCCATTAATTTCAGCGGGTCTACTATAAGCAAAACTTAGTTGAATACTACCCAAAGTGTCAGGGCAATTCCAAACACAAAGATTCCCACAGCGAGAAAGGTTTCTGCCAATGCACCAGAATTCTGGAAGCAGGATCTTGAAACAGGGTGGAAACCCCATTGTGAGAAAGAGGACACATGTGACCCAAGCTATTTATGAAGCAAGTATCCTATATATAAAGTGAACCAGGATCTACAGTAGACCCTCGAGTTATGTTACGCTCGAGTAATGTACCGGTAAACTTTGGGTTGCGAAAGCGGCAAACCCAGAAGTATTTTTACAGGTTTCACTGCTTGCGCATACGCCGAAGTGCTCTATCATGCCACACACGTGTGCAGAAGCGGTGCCTCTAGATACCAATTTTTCAGGGTGTGCACGGACCCCTGGAACGAATTAAATTCATATCCAGAGGGTCCACTGTACTTCTAAACACCCAGACTGTAGTGTGAATTACCTGACAATGTAGAGTCAGTGTGGTGTAGTGGTTAAGAGCACTAGACGCGTAATCTGGTGAACCGGGTTCACGTCTCCGCTCCTCCACAAGCAGCTGCTGGGTGACCTTGGGCTAGTCACACTTCTCTGAAGTCTCTCAGCCCCACTCACCTCACAGAGTGTTTGTTGTGGGGGAGGAAGGGAAAGGAGAATGTTAGCCGCTTTGAGGCTCCTTCGGGTAGTGATAAAGCGGGATATAAAATCCAAACTCTTCTCTTCTTCTCTTCTCCCAGCCCCACAACTTCCAAGTAAACAGACCCTGACACTAGCCTTGGACCAGACCCATGCTTTTCAGTAATCAACACAGACCTCGGCTGGCTGAGAAATGATAAGGAGTGTTCTGTGACTCATCTTTATTCTCCCTGTTAAATCAGTCTCCTAGGAACCCCATCCGCAGAAGTTTCAGCCAAGATCCACTTTTTTTTGACAACGGAGCTGATTCTGAGTGTAATAAGACCCACAGGGGTTTCAGTAACTGATATCTCAATCAAATGTATGATTATGCCAAAATAATTCCCTTGTTCTTTGATTGGTTGATTAGTCGGCATATTATACCTTTCCTCCATCCAAACTTAGTTAGTTATGACCTTGAAAGTCAGCCCTTCCAAATTTCAGTAGGCAAAGCTCATCTACACATACAGCACAGCAGTGTTCATTTCTTTTTTGAACAGGAATTTTGTTCTGAACACAAAGCAGGCTAAGTCATCTGGAGCATTATGCTATATGAAAACATTAGCAAAAGGGACCCTATATTCATTCCCTACCTCCATGACTCTACTTTGCATACACCTTCAGGGTTTGTTTGCCTGGCTGGAATGCGTTCTTCAGTACTTATAATCTCTCTTGATTGCATAGTTAAGCTATGGAACTCATAGCAGTGGGTTGCTTTAAAACAGGATTCTGCAAATGCAAAGAGGATAAATCTATCATTGGCTACCAGCCATGATGGCTGTGCTCTGCCTCCATGGTGAGAGGCAGTATCCTTCTGAATATCAGTTGCTGGAAACTGCAGGAGGCAACAGTCTTCTTGGAACTGGGTTCTGCTTGTGGGATTCCTACAGGCATCTGGCTGGCCACAGTGAAAACAGGATGCTGGACAAGATGGGCCATTGGGATCTTCTTATATTCTTAGGTTGCCTGGATGGAAGATAGAGAGCTATGGGAGTGTATGTAAAATAAGCCTGTTTTACAAAGGGGAAATTTACAGTACATTTGTTCCTCTACCCACCTTTGCTTCTGGCCCTACCCATCACTGGCATGTGATCTCTGAAAATTTGCCCAGAAGGGAATGTAAACCTTGATCTGGAAAAGTTCCCGAGGAAGGTACTAGAATAGAGCTTGGCACCAATCCCAATGCTCCATTTATGAGATTTACAAAATTCCAGGTGTTCATACTTCCTGTCTTTTTTTCCCCTTCCCAAATCCCCTATTCTTCCAGAACTGTTGCTTCTAAAACAGTTTGAATCTTTTGTTTGTGCTGTGTTGTAATAACTGAAAGAAAAGGAGGGTTTTAAGGTGGGGATTTTAGGAGAGCAAAATATTTGGAAAGAATTCCCTCACATACAAGCAGTAAAATAAAAATTTAAAAAATCTATTAGACATAAAAGGAGCCTGAATCTCTGACTTTGATATCTAAAATAGTAAAGACCATCACAGTATGTGTGTGTGTGTGTGTGTACAGAAATGTGCTGTGATTAACTCACTAGGTTTGACATGCAAGACAACCTGCTACAGATAGTAAAATGAAGGTTTTATACAATGCATTTAGCAATGTGGCAGGGAGACATTTGTGGTTCTGCACTTCTGCCAGCCTTACCCTCCTCAAACACCTCTGCTAACCAATATACATGTTTCTCTTGCAAACGTTTAATGAATGCATGGTGTTGTATAGGCTCTTTCTATTTGATTATGTGCTTTTTTATGAATGAGGAGCTGCAGATCCATACTTGCTGCAAGCAGTGTCCATCTGAAGCCTATTTTCTTAAAACATGGGCAAACTTCACTTATGAAAGGTTCTATGCGTCACATTTTACTGCAGCGATATCACATGGCTTATGGATGCCTTCACAAGAACATAAGCAAAACAATGTTTTGTAGATGTGTGTGGATTATTTATGAGGCCATATCTTGCTTTTATTGTTCACATACATTTTAAAAACAGAAACAGACAGTACTGGTTATCCCCCAGGAGAACTACATCAAGTGAAATCAGGTGGGGAAAAGCCAAAATTATTTTTGGCTCGGATGCCTGCAGCTGCTATACTCTCTGTCAAGGTCTGGAGTATATAAAAAATTCCTGACAGAAGTCATATAATACCTGCACAGTGAAAGATCCCATACTTCTATGTCTTACTAATTTTACATCTCTTTCCCAGGCCCATTGTGTTGGATCCAAGGTGCCCTTCCATTCATAGAAACATATTCTGTGGAATATGGAAGGCCAATTCCATATTCTGTGGAATATGGAAGGCCAATGACTCCTGGCGAAGGCAGACACATTTGCTGATTTCCCTGCCACCCTGCAGCCTCCTATATCACCTCCTGCCAGTGGGGGGGGGGGCACAGGGACGGTTGCCCCAGGCACAAAATTTCAACACCCAGTGCTGCCTCAATACAGCTGCATGCTCCTGTTGTTGGGCTCCATTTAAAATGTCTTCTCCATGCAAACCAGGAAGTGACCTCTCCAGACAACAGAACGACTCTTCTTATCTTATCTCTGCGACTGCGATATCCTGGGTGACACAGATGCTGTTAGGCAGTTGAATGAACATGCATATTCTGTTTCATTCCCTTCCACCTGCCCCCGCCTTGCCCCGGGCACTGGAAGCCTACACTACGCCACTGCCTCCTTCTTCCCTAAATCGTGCAGAAATATATTTTGGGGGAGAGAAGGGGGGGGATGCAGGAAAGAGGATGAATCAGAAAGAACTTCTCTCTCTTCCACTAGCAGGCACTGGTTATGACTCAACCCATTGAAAACGTTACTTACTCTGCATTGAGGACACTGAAAAATCCCACTGCATGGCTCTATTCAGTGAACTATTCAATATACATGTATTCAGTTTACCAGGAGAGTTAGCCTAATGGAATGGAACTTTTGAATGGGTCCTCGGTGTGAATAGCACAGATGTTAAAGAGTGCTGAGGGCTTTTGCTACACTTCATGTTAAAGTGGCCTACACATTATAGTTGAATATATGTACTTGCTGTTAAATAGATATGTCCCCCCTTTCTTTAGAAATGCTTCCAGTAGTTTTTAGATCCTGTTTTTAGCTCCTGAAAAAATAGTTTAAGAAAGTAGTAGTTTCAGATACTGAAAAGGTAAGATGAAAAGCAGACAATGTACTTTAACAGGAATCCCAGCATGAAATGGGTGGGTGTCACGATTGACTGCATAATGAATTGCCTCAATTTAATTGGACAACATGTGCCTCTACCAGTCATGTCTTGATACTCAGCCCACTAGTGTGGCACAGAATCAATTCCCTTCCCATCACACTGTAAAAAGTTCCATTCCATATACTCAGCCTAATTGGTGACATTTCTAGCTTAATGTCATAATGTTCTCTGTGCTAAAGTAATTTATAAAATTGGCTGTCAGAACTCAGATTGCGACCAGCAGCATTGTAGTTTCCAGCACAATCTCCAACACTGAAAATAATCTTTGTCATACACACACACACATACACACATGTACAAGTAGTGATGAGCGGCGAGAAATATATTCCTGCACTGGTATGTTTGCCTTTGGGTAGAGCGACCGAAAATTGCATGCTATACTGTTTGAATGTCCAGTGAACAGGCCCCTTGAATTTGTTAAGTAATGAGCCTGGGGCAAAATTGGTGCCTAGCTTTGCAGCATTACATAAAAGATGCTTCTTTCATCAGGGCCTTTAGGCCATTGCAGTAATGATCATCCCCACCAGAGACAAGAGGCACAATCTACACTCCTGTCATGCAACTTACTGAATGAATAGTTCCCGAGAAGGAGTGCAGCCATTGAAGCAGGAGGTGGTTCAGGAAGATGGTGCCAACAGGCCATGCAGTTGAAATTACATTATCAGTTTTGGACTTTTCTTCACTGCGGCTGATATTTCCTCATCTACAGTCTTGAGTGAAAAAATAGTTATCCTGAAGTTCAGGTTTGAGGAACCTGAAGCTCTCCATCAATCCCTGAAAGGCATGGTCAATGGACAAGAGTGATGGGATTTGTAGGGGAAGAAAGTGTATTCTATCCAAGGTTGAGTGAGGCTGACTGATCAGCCTGCCATGTGGTTGAAAGCTTAGAAGAAGTGACTGTCTGGATGGCAGCAGGCTTTTGGGTAGCATTGAAGGTTTTCCGTATATGATTGGCTTCTTGCTGCTGCTGCTGCTGCTGCTATTGTTGTTTGAAATATTATCAGGTGGAAATGTTTATAGGTTAATTTTTAATGCTGTGTTGTTGAGCCACCTTGAACTCAAAAACGTCATACAAATACAACATCAAATAAAAAACAACAGTCATTCAAAAAGCCCTATCGTCCAATTTATCCTTCTTTTAATATATGTTAATCAAAATATATTGCAAAGTTCACCACTATAATATACTGACAATATACTGAAGGTTGGGACAAAAAACCCTACATTTTGAATGTCATATGATAATGAAATGATCAGATGTTGTCTTATTGAAAGTCCTTATCACCTACTCATTTCTTCATATCTGGACCAGTATTAAAAGCCATTTGACTTCTCTTTGACTTTCTTCATAATTAGTATCTGCTCCTCCAGTTTATTATTGGGCTGTGAAATTCTCCATTGGCTTCAATTTTGCAAAGTAGTAGGGTTTTCTTTTACTATTGTAATTAAAAAGGTGAGGGTGATTCTAAGGTTCCAGGGCTTTTTTCCAGCTGGAACTATGTTTGATTCAGGGTTGGTTTACGTACTTATATCTCCCATGAGAGTTATTGCTTGATAGGCTTCCTGTTCTTATTGATGAGAAGAAGGCTGAGAAGAAGGTTCTGCAAGATGGGAATTTGAAAGGGTCAGGCCACCATGTTGTAGAAATGGGGGCCATCATGTGAAAAGCAGTGTAGAGCCCCATCTGTAATAACTGATTGTGTGATCATTCATGACTGGTGATGTTCCTATTTGCACATATCTGCCAATGACTGGTGAATGCCACAAATGGATCAGCAACTAGTGCTGTCATTGCACAGAATAAATAGTGGATTTTGCTCCTGCAAGATGTGGTGATGACCATCAACTTGAATGGCTTTAAGACAGGGTTGCACAGATTGATAGATGATAGATAGTGACTGCAAATGACAATGGCTGTGCTCTACTTCTGTTGCTAGAATATGCTTCTGAATACCAGTTGCTGGGAAACACAAGCTGGGAGAACACAGTTGCACTCAGGCCCTACTTGTAGATAGGCATCTGGTTGGCCACTGTGAAAACAAGATGCTGGAGTAGATGACCCTTTGGCCTGATCCAACAGGGGTCTTCCTATGTTTTTTCGTAGATGTTACTCAGTTGAGAGCAAATTATAAACATTTTTCAAGGTTGCATTTTTGTTGTGGAAAGAATGCATGTTCATAGTACTCAAATTACATTCCCTGCCCCCCTGCAATTATGAACAACCACTTGCAACGTGTTTTGGTGTATGTCACCGGCATCTTTTTTGCGGTAAGAAAAAATCCTGTATTAAATGACAAGGAGAAATGATGTGGCATTTTCATGCTTACAATGGCCAACACTGTGAGAAACGTGTGTGCAAGAGCAGTCCTGATTCCAGAACAAATATCTGAAGAAAGATATCCAGTTCTTTTTAACATTGCGTTTTGAAATCCTCTCCTCATCTCTTTTGCATATACAGTGTGAGCAGTCTTCTATTTTAAAGCTTAATTTAATTTTTAATATTTTCCCTCCTCCCTGTTCCACATGTGATGCACTTCCTTTGTTCTTTAGTGGCATATGGCTCAGAATTATCCCTAGGAGCAAAGTACCAAGATGATTCTCAGTGAATTTTCCATAGGCGGAAAGACCCTTCATTACTCAAGCAATCAATACTGCACACAAGCAGAGTGGCGTATCAACAGCATTTGAAATGCTCTAAAGGGCAGTCCCGTTTCCCATTCAGTCTTGCTTAATGGGCTTTGAATGCCTGCAGGTGAGCATTTTATTGTTAATGTAATGATTTAATTTGGTTTGGGGGTGAAATGTTATCTGTTCATAAATACGATGCAAGCTTAATGGAAAGAACTTGCCTTTTTGCTCTGCCTGCCAGTATTTTGTCAGATGCTTGTCTTTAAAAGTCACCATACACTGAGGCTGCTTCCAGACAGGTAACTCCCAAGTGAGTATAACTCATTGCTCTTCTGCTGTCATCCACAAGCGGAATTGAGTATCCACACTATCAGGAATATTGCACTTTCCCCATATGTTCATTCCACTATGTTCCATCCACACCAGTGAGTATGATGTAGCTGTTGTTGGTGGGAAACAGAAAAAAGCTTGCCTAATGCTATCTTTCCCAGTTGAACAACACAAGAAACCCCCATACAATAAATCTAACTCCTACCCTCCTGAGAATAGCCTAAAAATGGGGAGACAAAACTTTCATGCACACTAAAAGCTTGGTGAAACAAAAAGTTCTGATGTGGAAAAGAAAAGAAGCCAGACCAACTTATCTAATGCAGAATCTCCATAACCTAAACAGAAAAGGCCCTATATCCCATCCCAACCAATTGCTGTGAAAGTGGTAGGGCATACCGAAAGAGGCCTCCAATGTTGAGTACAATGGGTGGGCAAGAACATATCCTGTTTCCAAACAATACAGGTTTTTGTAGGTAAGAATCAGCACTTTAGATTGTGCCCCAAAACAAAGTGGAAGTAAATGCAGATGAAACAAAACAAGGGTGAAATGGTCAGCAAAGTGGGCTCAGAAATCAGTGGGTGTCTGCCATATTGTGTAGCAACCTGATTGTGAGAAACAGCCATCACAGACCAAGCATGGCTGACAATATGTTTTGCATCACGTGCATAATGCTCAGGCAGAATGCTTTTTTCCCATGGAGGGCGGATCACACCTTCAGCGGAGAGTCATCTAACTCATGTACATACATTTATGAAATCAGCTCTGAATTGAGTAATTGCATGAGTATGACTTTTATCATTTGTCTGTTTCACCTGCTTCCTATTAGCAAAGCTGTGGCAGCAGCTGATGGCAGCTGATTCCATTTCTGAGATGCTTGAAGGATTTCTGGAGAAGTCGGATCAGATCTGGATCTAAAGAAAACAGATGAATAGACTGGAAGCTCCTGCGGTATAAGAGACCTGGCTCTTGAGATGGTGAGTATAATAATGACTTGATACAAAATTGCAGTATTTACAGAAACAATTTTTATATCCAATTTAAATTATGCATCTGCTAGAAAAGACTGTTAAAACAAACACCATAAAAAACAGTTTTTATATTTCACTAAAAACCCTTGAGTTGCTGCCTAATCTCTTAAATGAACCAATCTCCTAAATTAGCAAATGTGTGAGATGTTCATATATTGCAATGTAAGTGTATTTTCTAGTATTATAAACCATTCAAATTTGACAAAATGCCTTATTTTCTCTATGTCCAGTTTCATATTAACGGTTACAATAAAATCTGTCACAGAGCTTAGTCTGTGCTCCACAAAGTCTTATCCTGCCTCATCAAGTTTTCCAGTATTGCTCACAGAAGTTATTGATCGTTCTGATTTGCAACACTTTGGAAAGTTAATGACTGAATACTCTAAAAGTGCACCCAGTACTTGAAAATCAATCACTTGCATGGATTCTCAAAAACAAACAAAACACAAGAGAGCTGTTTAGTTATCGTTTCCAAGCTTGGCTGTCTTTTTCTATCCACTTCAGTAATTACATTGGATTACCCTTAGTATAGGACCCAGGTGGCGCTGTGGGTTAAACCACAGAGTCCAGGGCTTGCCGATCAGAAGGTCGGCGGTTCGAATCCCTGCGACGGGTTGAGCTCCTGTTGTTCGGTCCTAGCTCCTGCCCACCTAGCAGTTCGAAAGTACGTCAAAGTGCAAGTAGATAAATAGGGGCTGCTCCAGCGGGAAAGTAAACGGCGTTTCCGTGCGCTGCTCTGGTTAGCCAGAAGCGGCTTTGTCATGCTGGCCACATGACCCGGAAGCTGTCTGCGGACAAACGCCGGCTCCCTCGGCCTATAGAGCGAGATGAGCGCCGCAACCCCAGAGTCGGACACGACTGGACCTGATGGTCAGGGGTCCCTTTACCTTTACCTTTACCCTTAGTATGTTCTCTCGTGTTCTGAAATTGAAAGGTTGGGCTTGCCTGCTCAGTAGCTGTTGCAGGGAAGGGGGAAGTTAAATTTGTAGGTTTCCAAATGTGTTAGGAAGACAGAGTTAGTAGTTCTTTGCTTAGTCCGCAACCAAATTAACCATGTATTCCAAAGCATACCTACATAGAATTAAGTCCCACTGAGATTAATTCCCAGGTAAATGTGTGTAGGATTGCAGCTTTAGGTTGAAAAAAAATGGGGATGGTAGCAACTTGTAAATATTGTAATCCTTAGGCTGCTAACATAGCAAAAAAAATGCAGGAGGAAACAGTTATGAGCTACTAGTCTCTGCAGCCACAGCAGGTGCTGTGATTCTTCAGCAGCTTGACTTCACCCCGGAGGCCCACTCCATTGTCTCTCGATACAGACAGTTGCCAGCCAGAACAATGGGGGTATATGGAAAAGACAGTGTAAAAGGCATGTGATGTTTCCCAAGGCAATTCCGTAAGCAGGAACCAACAGCAAAATTAGGGGGACCATCCAAGCATACAGGATTGTTATGGGATTAAACTGCACTGGTAATTCATTCAAATGTAATTTTGTGCAAGTGTACAACAAGGGAGAACACGTCAAAAATGTATAATGTAAGCAAGAAGGAGGATGCCAGAACTGGCCAGTAGCCAGGGGATAGGCAAAAAGCCTTACCGCAAGAACTGGGAGTTTCAACATAAGCAAAATAATTCCATCTAACAAAATAATTCCAACAAAACAGGGGACTCTGTGGAAAGTTCAAGGCAGCACACCAGGAGGCCAAGGTTAAAAATGAGAAAGAAAAACCTCTCCGGGGCTTCCTTCTTTATTCACAGCTGGAGTGACTTCAGAATAAAAAGTAGCATTGTATAATGTCAGGGGCTCCCTTCCACGCTTGCATAATTTTATGGAATCTTAGGATTTAAGGAAGAGAGAGAGAGAGAAGGCGCTCGGAGCTCAGTTTTCTAGAACTCTGTGAATTCCCATTTCCCCTTCTGAAGCATTTCATTTATAATCTTCGAGAAAATCACTCTTGTGTTTAATTAACGTAATATTGAGTCCCATCATCACTGATTTAGAAATAGGCCCCACGTTTCCCCCATCATCAAAGGAAGGGAAGGAATTCTCACCTCACTTATCCTCTTGAATTCTGCCTATAGCGGCTTGAACAAGATGTGACCGGCATCAACTCAGGATTTAATACAAATCTTTCAAGGCAACCGAGAAAAACCCCAGTGATATTTACAAGGATGATCAAGGTTTGCACTTGTGGCAAGTGCTTCTGACCAGAGAGACTCTCCTTCCCCCATGACTTGAAAGGCTTTGAAATCCACTCAGGCACAAGCTATGGAATGAGAACAAGAAAATACTCTCTGGCAAACTGTTTTCAAAGAGAAGGATGGCACAGCAGTATATTACATCCAGGGGAACACCCCCCTCCCCCCCAAAAAACAGCTCATGTTGATGTGATGCATTCTGATAACGCAGATAGAAAGTTGATCAGCGTTAAATGACTGAAACTTAAAATTAATCACTTTAAATAATCTTTTCATGGGTGGTGCATTTTGTATTATTTTTTCACCAATGGAGATGTAATGACTCACAAGACGGTCTGAGCATATTACACCAATCCTGGTCCAACTGCACTGGATACCGCTTAGTTTCCGGGCCCAATTCAAAGTGCTGGTTTTGACCTAGAAAGCCTTAAACGGCTCAGGACCGCGATACCTCAAGGACCGCCACTTTCCATATGAACCCACTCGGACCCTGAGATCATCTTCTGAGGCCTTCCTTTGTGTGGCGCCTCCTCGAGAGCTCAGGAGGTTGGCAAGATGAGAACAGGCCTTCTCTGCAGTGGATCCCCACCTGTGGAATGCTCTCGTCAGGGAAGTTCGCCTGGCGCCTTCATTATACACCTTTAGGCACCAGGCAAAAACGTTCCTTTTTAACCAGGCCTGTGGTTGACCTGATCAACATCCCATACCCTTTTTAAATTGGCTCTTGTGGGGGGGTATTATTGGGTTATTACTGTACTTTTATTTTTATTTTATATACTGTGATCTTTTTATGTGAACCTCCCTGAGACCTCCGGGTAGAGGGCAGTATACAAATTCAATTAATAATAATAATAATAATAGTAATAATAATAATAATAGTAACAACAACAACAATGATTCCCTCGCTGCCTTGGGATGACAGACTCTGGAGGAACGAATTAAAGTGCTTCCCTTTTCATCCCACCTGGCTCTAGTGTGGTGATAGGACTCCCAGCTCGAGGATTTCCTGAGCCACGGAGCCTCTCTTTAAAAGCTTTGCATCCATGGTGTTTCTGAAGACTGTTGCTTCCCCTTTTGTTCTTCCAGGTTTGAGCTCCAAATTTATAGGCAAAGTATTTAAATACTGTGCAAGGAGCAGGTTATACCACCTGCCTTGGCTTTTCTGCTCCTAATTGCCTCCATTCTCTTGCTACTTTGCTCTGCACTTTTAGCAGACATTGTGCTTCCAATTTATTCTACGGCTTTTCTTTAAATGCATGTGGCTTGCCCCCCCCCTCAAGATTTTAAAAGTCTTCCCAAACTTTGGATCAAGGGAAGCAGCTTTACTTCAATGTGACAGATAGACTCTTTCATGAGTGAAAGAGTAAAGCAACTGATTTATTTTGTACATAAAACATCCACTCACTTCAGAGCAGAATAGCACTCGCCCCAGCCATTTAAAACCTGGTTTTTTTCCCCTCGCTGATCAGAGGGATTGAATCATAGCCCAGTTTTCAGATACAATACTGCTTCTGCCGAAGAATCCTTGGGAAATAATATTTGGGGCTGCATTTGCACCACGCATTTAAAGCACTGTGATAGGAATTTAAACAGTCCTGGCTTCCCACAAAGAATTATGGGAAGAGTAGTTTGATAAGGGTGCTGAGTGCTGTTAGGATACCCCTATTCCCCTCACAGATACATTGAAAAAAGTTCTGTTGCGCTCAGGTCCTGATTGTGGTCTTCCCATAGGCATCTGCTTGGCCGCTGTGAGAACAGGATGCTTGGTCCAGATGGACCACTGGCCTGATGCAGCAGGGTTATTGTCTGTCCTGACTTTTCTAATTGGTAGCAATTTCTCTTACTTCCAACACAATTTATAGTGCTAGCTTTTCTTTTTCTTTTTTTATGAAGAATTTATTGGCATTTTTCGTAACAAAACATACACCCAAACCCACACCCACAAATACAAAACAAATACAAATATTGCCAGGATTCTTCTTCTTGTTTGCATACGTAAAGAAAAAATTTCTATTTCCGAATCTTGACAGTTGACTTCCCCTGCCTTTTCACCTTCGGTTTTAAATCCATAATCTTCTTTTTTTTTTTTAACAACTTTTCTCTAAAAATTAACTTCAGTTAGAAATAAAACAATCATCTTAATCCTCTTACTTTATCATAAATCTTAACAAAATATTCTCAAAAAATCTATACTAACTTCTTCTGTCCTTTATCTTGCTGCTAATAACATAAAACCTCGAATATCTCCTTACTTATTCAAAATAAACTTAAAACTAACCACCTTCGCCCTCCGATTTCAGAATACCATGACAAACCATTTAAATTTTACATTTAATACTTTATCCCACTCCCCCTCTGTCCATTGTCCTTCTCTGTCTATCGCTGGAACCAATCTTCCAATTGTCCTCTTTTCCCATATGTCCACAGATCCAGGCACAGTTCACATCAATCCTTGCATCGAGCATCAGGGTACCCATCTCCTCCTCTTTCGGCTCCTCCGCTTCTTTGTAACATTCTTCTTCTTTTTGTAGATATCTTAATTCCTTGTCCCTTGCCCCCGAGCTCACACCTCGGGGTCTGGATATAGCAAATCTTACCGTCCCGGGGCTGCCACCCCCAAAGAACGGATCATTTACTCGGAGTCGCCCTGTCATCGCTCTCCATCCTTCAAGCATCCCTTTCAACTCTTTGCCAAGGTTTCCTTCCATTGAATAAAACATTTGGAAAGCCTCCTCTGTGGGAAATGGATTTTTATTTATTTATTACCCCACTCAAGACTTTCAGTTTCCGATTAAGCAGTTCCAGCTCCAAGACAGTAAGCCTTTCTTCATCCGTTAGTTCAGAGTTCAAAATAAGTTCAAACACAAAGTCCAACATATTGGGGGAGGGGGTGAGTGTCAAATTTCAGTTCCTGTCTCTATGTTCCTCCCTTTGTTACAATTGTTTCCCACGTCAATCCAAATTTTCCATCGCCATTTTTCCTGAAGCCAGAGCGCAAAGACCAAAACTTTAAACAGAGATATTTTCTACAGACTTACGCCCCAAAGGGAGATCTCAACAGTCTCACTTTTCAAAGTTCAAATACTTTGTATCCATTACTGTAGCAGCAGTCACTTAAACTGGTTATTTTCTTTCGCCCGAAGGGAGGGAGGCAGGCTTCCTTTCCTCTTCCCCCCGGATCGTCCGAAAAACATAAAGTCAAGCCATTCGAATACTCACGACCACCGGGTTCTTTAATTCCATTAAGCACAGGTAGAACTTTGACGCTCGTCGCGGGGGTGACCGCCGCATTTGCGTCCCGGTTGGGGCATGTCCCCTATAGCCCGGCTCCGTTGTCCCTTCACCCCCGCTCCCCCTTTACAGGGGGAGCGAGGGAAGGGTTCAGAGCACTAATGGGCACAGCCGGGGAGCCCAGGGTGCGGGACGCTCTTCCCGCACCCCACCGGAGCCCCGCTTTGCGGTAGCGGGGCTCCAACCCCCGGGACGGACTGGGTCGCCTCGCAGCCGAGGCAACCCACGACCGCTCCGCAATGGCGTCGCCGCCGGAAGTATAGTGCTAGCTTTTCACAGAAGAACTGGCAGAGCACTATAGGCAGTATAGTGACCTATGAGGTTAAGAGCAGTAGACTCGTAATCTGGTGAACCGGGTTCGTGTCTCCGCTCCTCCACATGCAGCTGCTGGGTGACCTTGGGCTAGTCACACTTCTTTGAAGTCTCTCAGCCCCACTCACCTCACAGAGTGTTTGTTGTGGGGGAGGAAGGGAAAGGAGAATGTTAGCCGCTTTGAGACTCCTTCGGGTAGTGATAAAGCGGGATATCAAATCCAAACTCCTCTTCTTCTTCTTCTTCTTCTTCTTCTTCTTCTTCTTCTTCTTCTTCAGATGCTCATGTGGCTGAGGAAGGTTCAGCTTTCCTGCATTTCTTGCCCTATGTTTCCTGATTGCACTGCCACCATTACTTCCCTGCACTAATGGACTCCTTTCAACGGTTCAGGGAATTGTGGAAGAGGTTCAACCTCGCTCACTCCCCTCTTCACTGAATAGTGGTATTTTAATCTGCGTTGACTGCTTACACTTCATCATATGTCAACATGGCTTCAAACTTCCATTCTGTTTCAGCTGCTGTGGTTGCCTTGGTCTCGGCATTCCCCGCAGTCTCATGCAGTGTGTGTGTGTGCGCGCGCGCAGTGCTACAGTGCAAGTGCATTCATACAAAAAGTCCCTCCCTCTAAAATGTGTGTATTAATGAAAGATGATTTTTTAAAAAAAAATCTGTGAGGAACTATTCATACTATTTTCTTGGGGACTGCTATGGCTGGCACAGTAAAGTACCACACACTGTTGCCTTGGCTGTGGCGATGGGCATTTTGGGATTGAAATAGGCTCTCTACAGTGCCAAGCGAAACCACAGTGGCTGGCCCACTTCCAGTCTACTGCAGAAAATCAGTGCCTCAGTGGCACTAAAGGGCTCCTGTTGTCACTACATTTCCCCACTGTCAAGTCGAATCAGTACTTTCTAGACTTCAGTATGTATGCATACACACAGTTCCTGCACTCATTCGTGGGCCAATCTTGGCCCAGAAAGGGGACCAATTTGGCTCAAACCACACCCACCCATCAACTGATGTCACTGTGTCAGATGTGGGAAGACTGTGTTGCCCTTATCCTCAGGCAGAAAGATGTATTGGCTAGCTCTGAACTAATGTATCACATTTTAAAGGTTATTTGTGTGTGTGTGTGTGTGTGTGCATGTGTAAAAGGTTTTCAGCAAACTTATGTACATTTAGAATCCATCAAGCAAGTAAATCAAGAAATGTTTTACACCTCCATTTGTAAATGAAAAGGATATTGTCCCTTTTGTGTTTTTGTGATGAATGCAAGCAGGTGCATTTTCTGCTTTGAAATCTCATCCCTCCAGGATTTATATCAAAGATTAAAGAATTCACTAGACCATTTGAAGCAAAAGGGAATGGCTTATACTTCAGTGAGAATCTCACCACTGAGCTGTTCAACTGTTGCCTTTTGTCCCTCGTTACAATGTCGTACGGTAAACACTGATGTGAATCGGGAATCAGTTTACTGGTAATGTTGACAGAGATTGGGGGGGGGGGAACCCACATAAAGATTAAAGAATTGGTTCTTAAGAGCTTAAAACAACTTAACACAGACAAAGCAGCATCTAGCCCAGGTGGAAAGAATCCATGAACTGCAGGCCACAATAAGGGAAGGAAGCAAAGATGTAGCTTACAGTGTGCTTTCTTTTTTGCATTCACTTGGTTCAGGAATTTAGAAGGCTCCAAGTTGAAGGCAGGAGACAAAAATACTTCATAAAAAGACCCAGAGGCTTTCACGGGTCAGGTAGCATATTGGAGAAGCCATTTGCATTGGGAAAAGACCATGGGTTAAATCTGCTTCCCAGTGTCAGGGTCCAAATGTAATTCAGAACCCTGTAGGTGGCTTCAAAAAAAATCCCTTAAACAGATGCAAGATCTGATCATGCATGTCCAATGCCTTGCCTAGTTTTGTTAAACTCTGATGGTGGGGAACGTTTGGAGACCCAACTAAATGATAAAAACCGATACCATGGGTTGGCACGACATTATTCATGCAATAAGCAATTGTGTGAATTGTTTTCTTAAGCCGTTATGTGAGGCCCTAGTCTGGACCATAGTAGGATAGATTTGAGGAGGTCCTTAACTGTTTGCTCCATCCATCAGTCCTTGTTAAGTGTCTAGATCTGGGGACAGGTAGGTAGCCGTGTTGGTCTGCCATAGTCAAAACAAAATAAAAAATAAAAAATTTCCTTCCAGTAGCACCTTAGAGACCAACTAAGTTTGTTCTTGGTATGAGCTTTCGTGTGCATGCACACTTCTTCAGATACACTGAAACAGAAGTCACCAGACCCTTATATGTAGTGAGAGAGTGGGGAGGGGTATTACTAATCTGGGGACTGAGTTATATTATTTGTACTCTAAACGAAGTTCCTCTTGATGTGAATGGGAGATTGTCTTTCAGTGCAAATAGCAGGTTTTTCACAATCCCGATCTAAATCAGGACTATTGCGTGGGGCAAAGAGTTAATCCACTAAACCAAAACAGCCTTCCATGGCTGCTATTTACTTATCAATTGAAAATTCTTTAAATGGAAAATGTTTTATGATTATCATGTCAATCCAGTATTGTGTACTGCTATGGTCTATATTTAAAGTAAATAATGACAATAAAAAATATATAGTTTGTCTTTAATTTTCTGCAATTATTTGAAATGCAACCAATGAAATTGTGCACAATTATATAAGTCTGAGAAACTTTGCATATGTTTTTGCTGTGCAAAATGAAAAACTATCTCGTGCAATGTTGCAGCTTCAGGAATCTGAAAGTTGGTGCAGAATAGGTGTCTCTGATCATCACCCACAGAGGGTGCCCAAGCACAGAGGTCCAAATTTTCCATTACAACATCAGCCCTGTGTATAAGAGTCAGCTTCTTCCCCAAATATTAAAGGGGGAAGCTGAACCATCCTACATTTTTTTGTTGTTGTTGAAATTTTCCTCCTCCCAATGAGGACCTAAGACTGGAAGCAATCCCCCACTGAGAGAAAAATGGTGGAGAGAATTGCTTTGTGGGGGAGAGAGAGGCTATGGTGTGGGCAAGGTAATGATGACGCAAATCGCAGTGCTATTGGTCAACAGGACCACAAACTTTCCTTCTTGCACCCTAGCACTGACCAAGGATGAGCATTAACTCAAAATCATGACCCTTAGTTCACTGGATTCCAACTTCCCCAGGTTGCTTAAATCATGCTGTACGTTTGCTGATTTTGTTTTCTTGGATTCCTTCATAAACTTGCATTGCTTTGATGCTTCACTGTTCTTACTGTACTGTTGTATATTATTTCAACGCTGTGAGCCAACCAGATAGCTTTTTGTCATGGGGTGGTCTACAAACAAAGAAATAAGCTAGTGCCGGCCAGCAGTCCCTTTTCAGGTATCTGTATGGTAGGAATGAAAGCCACATTTCAAATAATGTGTAATAATGCTTAGAATACGTTGAGCTATTATTGACTAAACTTGGAGGAAATTTCCAGAGTCTGCTTACTGTTATTGTTGTCGTTATTATTCCTCCGCATGCTAATATTCAAAACCCTGAAGAGGGGGAGGTGGGTTAGACTGTGCTAGAGGGCTAATTCATTAGCACATCAAAGCCAAAGACATAGAAAGGATGTTAGTTTGAGATGCTTAGATAGTGATCCAATTAGCTTGCTTTTACATTTGTGCCAGGAAGCTAATCCAATAAAAAGTAGCATCTTGACCTACTCAGCATCTCCCAATATGTGAGTGCAACGTGGATTTTTTTTTTGATTTTTTTTTTGTAAAGGCAATAGAGGATTTAGCTGGTATAAAAGATTCTATGCAAAATAAAATTGAGGGTTTTATTATTATTATTATTATTATTATTATTATTATTATTATTATTATCATCATCGCACTGCAATTATAGATAAGGAAACTCTAGCATTGATTATATACAGTAGCATGGCTTGCCACCCTGAACTTAATTTCTACTTCAGCAGGAGATAAAAAATGATTCCCACAGGCAGGGCATGTGTCTATTGCAGCTTTCACTGATACTTGTCTAGTGCTGAAAGGCTACACAGGAGCACGGCAGACACATAGGAAAAGTCAGTGAAGGAGAGCCCTTTCCCCCATTTAGGCAACCTTTCAAGTTCATATTCACTGCATAGCCACTGGCTTCTAGACATAGACGATTTAGCAGCACCTAATCATTGCTGTTCTGCTTTAAACCAGAGGTGGATTAGCACATCTGCTTCTAGGCTTCTGGAATCCAAATAATATTCTGTAGCTAAGTGATCAGTCTCTCTTTCCCTAGTACCAAATATTGTGTAGCACAATTTTCATGGGGACGATGGTGCATATTGAGAAAGGCTACCGCACTTCCAATCACGATTCCCCACTCCCTGCAGCAACTGAAGGAGAGGGG
Organism: Lacerta agilis; assembly: GCF_009819535.1. NCBI lineage: Eukaryota > Metazoa > Chordata > Lepidosauria > Squamata > Lacertidae > Lacerta > Lacerta agilis. Next base: position 38,098,612 of record NC_046322.1, on the reverse strand, counting down.
GAAAAGAAATGGAATAAAAAAAACAATTTTTGAAAGGATGATGTTGATTCCCAGAGAGGAAAGTAGCATAGAGAAAGAAATTGCCGGAGCACTATATATAAACCATTAACAGCCTGTATAGGCCAGAAGAGCTGCATGATCTGTCAGATGCACCTGAGGAAATGGTTCAGCTGTTGCGTTGTGTGAAGTAAATCAAAATTTCTGAGCTCCGGAAAAAAATGGAAGCTGAGCAGGGAAGACATGGGAGGAAACTGTTCATGTCATCATGCAGATGCCTCAAACAAAGGGAGTGAACAAAGCATGGCTAATCTAGAGGACATGTCCAGTGTGGAAGAAACCCAGATTTTATTTTGTGGCATCAAGTGTCACAACGGAAAGAAGTCCCACTACCTACCTCATATTACCTGCTTTGTGGCAGAGACAAAAAGGGCCTTCCGCAGCATGGCTTCTGCTCTTTAGGCAAAGGGAGATCTCAAGGACACCCTATATACCAGGGTTGGTACAAGCTGAATACAGCCCACCTACCAGGAAGCGTAACCTTCAACAAGTGAACCTATAGGACCACCAAAATCCAGTTTATCAAGTCCATGATGAGCTGTCATATATAGCTGGTGTGTGGGGATCCTTGTCGGGTCACAGCTTGTGTTGGCCTGCCGAGAACCCCCACAATATCCACCTGTCTCTCTCCCCCCTTTTATTTCTTTAACTTAAAATACACACCAAGGAAGAGGAACCTGAAGTCTACAGGCTGGATCAGGCCCACCGAGCTGTTTGATGCGGCTCACCAGCTCCCACCTTCTTGTCCATGGTCACACTGGTCTAGGAGGAGAACCCTCTGGGCCTCTGCATCTTGTCATCGGGAGTCATGCCTGCTCCTCAGGCCACACCCCTCTCCTCAGGCCACTCCTCTCAATGGCCAGGATGTGCATCCTTCTCAGGTGCTTCTGCATGACTGAAATGTGTAGAGAAAGCTGCTTGCTTGCTTGCCTGGATGGTGGTTACAAAGGTGTCTGTGTAGAAACATTTTACTTTTGCCTGGCTGAAATGGCATATTGTACAAAGGTAAGAGTCACATCCCTTGCTCTGCCTACTTTTCCACCCATTTTTGCCTCTGGCACCCTCCAGAAGGCTGCCCTCTATGGAATGTAGCCCTTTGACTGGAAAAAAAGATCCCTCACCCCTGCTTTAAATGTCAACACCTGCACTTTAAAGTGGGCTTGGAAACAAACCCCACAACCAATATAGCTGGCACAGTATCAGACACCGGTGGAGAAGGGATGGGGGTGGGGGGGATTGTTAAGACATTTGGATTAAGAAGGAGAAGAGGCTGTAATAGATTCTTTTCAAGTTGGAAAAGGGATTTTGTAGTCAAAAGACTCACTTCTAGGAATTCAGTTGTTAATGACACAAAAGGTGCACACGGTAATCCCCATCTTGCTTTCTGCAGCACGGCTTGTACAGCATGTAAAATAATGCTGCATTCTACGGCATGTAAAATAAACCAAGAAGCGTGCGTGCAACCATTCACACCCTGAGGATTTCTCGCGTATATTCCAGGATTTTTGATGCACAGCATGTGGATCTTATTAAGAACATATATGAAAGGAAGAGGGCAGCCTGTGGCTACACAGTGGTACAGCAATCTGACCATTATGGGCTAGAGCAAGGCTCCATCTTCAGACTTTTCTTTCAGGTTCTATCCAGTGTTATTCCAGCAATAAACAGACGGTTTGTCCTCCTGCCAATAAATTCAACCCATTTGCTTTTATGCATGAAAGTATCCTTATTCAAAAGGAAGACACCTCTTTACTTCATTGCTTTGTCAATGAAACTAGGCTGTCAGGCAACCCCACATTTAATAAGGACCAGACGGCATGCTATGCTAGCTATGTTATCTGTGCCCTTAACTGCAGGTTTTTTGTTTTCTTTTAAAGCCAACTTTTAAAAGCACATATTGCCAGTGCACTAGAGGGGGAGGTGGGGGCAGTTGTTGGGCTATCCAGATCCCAATCTGAATCAGGACTCTTAACCCTTGCTGTGGTCCTTATCCAAATTGGACTGCTGCCCCTGCAATTTGCACTGGTGAAAAACTCCCATTCATTTCAGTGGAAGATTTCCTCCTCCAGTGCAGGTGCAGAGCCCCTGATCCAGATCAAGACCATAGTGGTGGGCAAAGGACAGTGGCATAGCAAGGTGGTGGTGTTGAGAGTGGCACGCCCCTTGTTCCAGCCTGGAGGGGGGGGTGACACTCAGCGCCAGCCCCCCACGACTCCCAAGCAACTGCCTGGCACCACTTCCATGCAGCAACTCTCTGCTTGCGTGCTGCAGCCTTACGAGTTGCCGCACAGATGGGGTGCCGCTCGCACCCGGCATCCGGGACGGACTGCGCATGTGCACACTTTTGCAGTCTGTCCCGGATGGCGGGCGTGAGCAGCTGCCGCTCGGACAGGCTGAGGCAGCCCGTCCGTGCAGCTGCTCGCATCCGGACAGACTGCGCTCTGTAGCGCACATGCGTCATGACGTCATGATCACACATGCTACGGAGCGGCACCTCGCTCCCGGGGGGTGCCCCCACATTTACCACTCCGGGCAGCAAAGCGGCTCCATACACCACTGGCAAAGGATTGAACACCCATCTCTTCCCACTAGGGTCCCAAACTCTATTGCACCTCTCAGGCAATCTCCCCCCCCCCGCCCCTCTTTCTTTCCCTCTCTCTCTTCATTTAAGGCACAAGTAGACAGACTGGCTTTAAGTTGTATTAATAAGTGGGAAAGGTATGGATACCTTGTCCAAAATCACTCAGGAGATCATGGCTATGTAATAAGGGATCTAGGATTTCTATGATGCCCTCTACGGTCTGTTTTTATGCATCAATTGGAGATTTTATATTCATCACCCAGACAGAAATCAGCAGGTGAAGCATTTCATTGCATGCAGGTAAGCTAATGTCTCTTTTCCAATATACTGTTAAGAGCATAAGCAGAGGAGCCTGTAAAGAGCAACTCTCATTGGATCTGGCTTTGAAAATATATGAGAATCAGCAAAAAAAGATGGATGAATTTTGTGTTGCAAGATAAAATCTAATTGAACTATCTTCTAGCCATTGGAAATAATATGCCCAAGGCATGGTTTTGTGATAGGCTCACAGATACACAGAAAGGTGCATCTCAAGAATTACTGGACTTGCTCTGAACTCAAATCACTATTATGCCCCTTTAACGGTCATGGACTCCTACAAAGAATTCTGGGAACTGTAGTTTGTTAATTGCAATTCCCTTCACAGAGCTACAATCTCTAGAGTTTCCTGGGAAAAGAGAGATTGATTTATAAACCTTTAGAGAACTGTAGCTCTGTGAGGGGAGAAGGGGTCTCCTAACAACTCTAAGCACCCTTAACAAACTACAGTTCCCAGGATTCTTTGGGGGAAGCCGTGGCATAGCAATGCTTTAAACATATGGTGTGGATGTGTGTCAACTCAGTGTTCATTATCATCACCATAGAAGGCAAATGCTATTTATAGTAATGTTATGGATTTTGGGGTGCCAGAGTCTTGGGGTGCCTGGATTTAGTAAGTGTTAACATTTGATCAATGCTTGGAGAGTTAAACTGGAAGGCAGACCCTTAATAGCAGCTTCCCGTGTCCAGGCCAGGCTGATAATGGCAGAGTTGTTAATGATCCATGTCATCTGTCATGGATGCTTTAGCTGAGATTCCTGCATTGCGGGGGGGGGGGGGGGTGTGGGTGTGTGGGTGTGGACTAGATGACCCTTGTGTCTCTTCCAACTCTACGATTCTATGATTCAAACAAAGGGGGCAGTGAGATGGGCAATTAACCAAGCAGAAACTCCGTGCTAGCCAGCAAATGGGTGGAACCCCACCCACCCTGGGTTCTGGGTAGTTAGCAGAAGGTAATGCCAGAGTTTTTGAGGAGGAGGAAGATTCAAGATTGCAGCTGGGGGTGATGTAAGCTGCAGGAGGAATAGTTGCAGATGGCAAGTGGAGGAAAGCTGAAGAGGGGGTGGATCAGGGCATAACGTGGGCTAACCATTTTTGAATCAGAGGGAGAAATGAAACCTCCTTGGAGTGTAATGCTGGAAGGCCCTCCGTCGTAGGCTGAGGTAGTATATTTGTGTAAATAAACCATATATCCTAAAGACACCATAGTCTCTGCTGTGCCTCATTTCCAAAGGAAACACTAACCCTGAATCCAGGAATCTCACAGTATTCTAGTATTCTGCATTCAGAATGTTCCAAGGAAATAAACTTATTGGACATGCCAGCGAAATAACTTCCCATGTTTTAGACAAGGCCAGATGTAAGAAGTTCACCTTCTTCGTTCTCGTCACCCCATGGCCCCCGCCAGGATTATTATGGGTCAAGGAGCCTTCGAACAAATGGAAATCAATAGACTGCAGTGCCAGCTGATTCACTCAGATAGGTCTGAGTGAACCTAGTCATGACAAGCGATAGATTTATCAACAATGGACTGTGCACGAACAAAAGGTGCGGGTCATTGTCTGTTATTGCCTTAGCCTCCCAGCAGGAGATCTGAGTCAGTCACAGAGGCGTGTGCATGAATAATAATATCATAATGTGCATTCGTAAGAGTGTGGAATCATTTGCACTGCTCAATTTACCTTCTGAACAGTGCCATATAATGAAATAGCACCGGACAAATAATAACAGGATAATCACCTTCATCCTGATCCATGAAGGATGTTTAGGAGTGAGAGTTTCTGTGATGATATATCAAACTGACGCAAAGAAAGGGAAAGAGCTGTAATTTTAATTTCCATCTGTTTCAGCTAGGCTTCCCCCTTCCCCCTCCTTACTTAACACAGAGCAGCCCTGAGATCCCATACATGTAACCATCTCCCATACAGACTGCCTCTTCTCTGCCTCTTGCCTCGCATTGCAGGGGGTTGGACTAGATGACCCTTGGTGTCCCTTCCATCTCTATGATTCTGTGATGGTGTATAATATTTACAGCTGCGGCACAAGGACAGGGTGCCGGTAGGGAGAGAAGATGACAATGCATTATATTTTATTATTACATTATATTTATATCCCACTTTTCCTCTAAGGAGTTCAAGATGGCATACCGTATATGGTTCTCCTCCTGCTTGAGACTCTTAATCTCAGGGTTGTGGGTTTGAGTCCCACGTTGGGCAAAATATTCCTGCATTTCAGGGGGTTGGACTAGATGACCCTTGGTGTCCCTTCCATCTCTATGATTCTGTGATGGTGTATAATATTTACAGCTGCGGCACAAGGACAGGGTGCCGGTAGGGAGAGAAGATGACAATGCATTATATTTTATTATTACATTACATTTATATCCCACTTTTCCTCTAAGGAGTTCAAGATGGCATACCGTATATGGTTCTCCTCCTGCCTGAGACTCTTAATCTCAGGGTTGTGGGTTTGAGTCCCACGTTGGGCAAAATATTCCTGCATTTCAGGGGGTTGGACCAGATGACCCTTGTAGTCTCTTCCGACTCTACCGTTCTATGGTTTTATCCCTCACACAATAACCCTGTGGAGTGGGTTAGGCTGAGAGACCGAAACAGCTTCCTAAAATGCTGGGCTAACCCTATGCATGTCCTTACCACCTGTAAGTGCCACAGACCTTAGGTAACAATGTGGCTTAAGGACAGAACATTGTGTTGTGGCTCTCCCTGCTCCAAAGGCGGAAGGTACGGAAATATTCCTGTTCCAGGAAGCTCAGAGGACCAGGCTGCAAATGACTTACCTGAGGAATTGGCTGTCAGATACTGGTAGGAACATAAAAGGTTAGATTACCTGAGTTTTCCTTATAGGCTGCTTTAATAGTAAGGCTCGCCCGGACCTAACACATTCGCCTCAGCAGAGAGTTTTGGGGGAACCGTAATTAGTTTCTGTGGAATACAGTTAAATTAAAGCAGGATGATGTTCAAGGGCCCTCAATACTGGAATTAATTTTCTCCCTTGGTCTCAAATAGCCTGAATCAGTCGAGCTTCAGCGCATGGTGCACAGCTTATCTGTTTGAATGGGTCTTCGGGGATGGCTGAGGTGAAAGGGGCATAAAGAAAGCATAGGTTGGGGATTTTTCTTTTGCCTGAATTATTTTCTAGCTTTTGTTCTCTCTCTCTCTCTCTCAGCTTAACAGCAACACATTACACTTCATGCTTTGTTCCAAACACTGTGCCTAATAGTTTGCTGCTACAGTATGTAGTCACATTTTTAATAACGGGAATGGAGGACCAAGAGCTGCTATGTTCTTTTACGGCAGCTATTACCTTGTTCTTCTCTGTTTATTTAAACTTGAATGGACATGCAGTCAATTATTTATTACTACCCCACTTTCTCCAAGGAGCTCAGAGTGACTTATAAGCTCCTTCACATTTTATCCTCAGAACAGCCCTGCAGGTTGGGCTACGATCCCTAAGGATGCGCTCTATGGGGAGCCGGCATCAGGCACCAGGCCCATTGGCAGAGCAATTCTGTGCTACAAGGTGTCTGTGAATGTGACATGAAGGTTGGCAACAACAACCCTGCCATCTGGGGATCCCTTGCAGATGATCACAGTGCCTGGAGACAGGCAGTCAAGTTGTGTATCCATAGCAGTGACCAGAGAGAAATGACCGCTGGGAGGAATGCAGAGAGAAGAAACAACATGGTGCATCTGCAGCAGCACAACTGGACGCCTTCATTTGCCCCAGCTGCAAGAAAACATGTCTCTCTCGCATCGGTCTCTACAGCCACAGCAGGTGCTGCAGAGCCAGTGTGGTGTAGTGGTTAAGAGCGGTGGACTCGTAATCTGGGGAACCGGGTTCGTGTCTCCGCTCCTCCACATGCAGCTGCTGGGTGACCTTGGGCTAGTCACACTTCTCTGAAGTCTCTCAGCCCCACTCACCTCACAGAGTGTTTGTTGTGGGGGAGGAAGGGAAAGGAGAATGTTAGCCGCTTTGAGACTCCTTCGGGTAGTGATAAAGCGGGATATCAAATCCAAGCTCTTCTTCTTCTTCTTCTTCTTCTTCTTCTTCTTCTTCTTCTTCTTCTTCTTCTTCTTCTTCTTCTTCTTCTTCTGTCCAACAAGCTTGACCTCACCCCCAAAGGCACACTTCTCCATTGTCTCCTCAGATGCTAATCTATCGTGCTGGCTCTAGGAAGGAATCAGAAAAGGTGTTCTCTTGGAGGATTATGACAACATTATTCTGGTATAGCCCTTGGATCTGACAGCCAGAAGTTGGGTATATGGTGCTCTTCCTTGAATGGAGAGGAAGGGATGTAGCTCCGTGGCAGAGCATTGGCTATGAATACAGGTTCAATCCCTGGCAATTCCAGGTAAGGCTGCGAATGTCCCCAGTTAGAAATCCTGGAAAGCTCCTGCCAATCAGTAGCTGATAGAGTAATGGTTTGACGCAGTATGAAGCAGCTTCCTATGTTCCCAGGCTGAAGCAATGGAGATGTGAAATTTCTGTCTGCAAGGCAACTGCAGAAAGTGCAAGAGCCTAGTTAAAAATAATAATAATGCACCTGTGGTTGAACAGAACACAAATAAATGGCTGTTGAAGTTGCAGGAATTATTTGAACTGGTAGTATAAAAATCAATGATCTATCAGAATAATAATAGTGTTTGTAAATATATATATGGGTAGAAAATGATATACACAAGATTTCAGTTCAGAAGATCAGTAGAGGTTTATAATGCTTTGTTTCAGTTTAGAGACCCAGTATATATGGTATATTTAGCACTGCCAGAGCATTGCTTTTCCCCAGTTGCAAAAAGCAGAATTCCACATAGTGCTATATTATCAGGCAAAGCTATTTTTTTTGGCCAAGATCTTACCATAACGTCCCATTTACCAAAGGACACCTGCAACTTTAATGAGTATTGTCTGCCTTGCCGCTGTTATTGTTTTCTGTTTAGTGCAGCACCACTGACTAATTGCAGGGCAATTAAGAGGCAATTTGGCAGTTAATTACCAACAATTAGAGAAACAAGCTATTTCTTCTGGAGGAGGAAGCTTCTGATTAAAGGCACAAGAGTCCTGAGAAGCCTAATAGCTCCTTGTGAGTCTTCTGCGCATGATAGACTGGTACAACTATTTTATGGGGGTGGGAGTGGGTCTCTCTAAATTATGTCTTAGAAGGGAACAGAAAGACAATACACTGGAATGCAATGGGCTGGATCAGGCCATGTAGTCCAGCACCCTGTTTTAAGCTAAATGTTTATGGGAAGCCTGCAAACAGGATGCAATTACAACAGTTCATTCATGTTCCCCCAGCAAACGGTGGTGTTTAGAGATATATTTTTTTTTAATCTCCTGTACTGGATGGAGGTGGTTCACAATCATCATGACTAGTAGCCATTGATAACCTTACTTTTCACAGATCTGTCCCTAATCTGCTTTTAAAGCTATCCAAGTTAATAGCAAAGCACACAGTTTAACTATGAGCAGCATGAGGAACTGATTCCTTTTGTCTGTCCTAAATCTTCACTCAGCTTCACTGGATGGCCCCAGGTTTCTTTATTGTAAAGTTGAACAGCTCCAGCTGCTTCCACCAATTCAAGAACTGAATATCTAGTTGATACACAGCAGTTAATGGCAAGGGAAAGCTAATTCATTTTTAAGAGCATTTTACAATCTGAGCCTAAGCATGTTTAGTCCAAAGTAGGTCACCCTGAGTTCAATAGGACTTTGTAGTGAGTAAGCAAACTTGCTTGCAAGCGTAATAGGTAACAGATCTATTTTTTAAAAAACCCATTAGCTATGAGCAGCTAGTAGATAATACTCAATGCAGTTTGTATTTACCAGTATATTGCTTTGCACTTCCCAAAGCATTAAGAAGTTCCTGGATAGCTCTGCATTTTCCTGTTTAAGGGAAAAGTACAATAAACTGAAGGTGATGTTTTAGATTTTGTTTTAAATTCTCTTTATTTGCAGCTGGGTATGGGCTGATCATTGAAATGGCCAAGAAAATCTGTTGCACTGATTACTTGTTAATTTGTATTCATTGTTAGCAGCCAATCTAAAGCTGAAGGAAAGCTTTGAAGGAAAGCACAACGCAGCTCACAATAGTTTTGTTTTTGCATTCCTAGATCATAATCCAAAATAAATTACGTGAAAATATATTCCATAAAAATCAATAGGATTTGCAAACACTGTTTGATCTTCGGGAAGACAACAGCAATGCAGAGTCCCGTAATATTATTATTTTACAAATTCTTGTTCATATTGAAACTTAACTCCAGATCATTTCTTTTTCTTTCCTCCCTGATCTTTAAATTATCCCCATCTCATCCCCCTTTCATTCCATATCAGATAAAAAGCCCCCCCCATCTTCCTGCCCAACAATCTGTGTCACATCCCAGCTGCCAGCCTCACCATCCAACTCAGTGGATGTTTATCAATATGAAGGCTGCCTCCAGATGCTCAGAAAGTCCTTTTATGTTCAGAAACAGCCAATCAGTCTTCTTCATGACTCAGAAAAACAGGTCTAAGGGCATTGTTCCCTCAGCAGGGTAGCATCTCAGCAGCTGACAGGACTTGGATTACCTAACTATAGCAAATACAAAGAGCAGAAAAGTCACAGAAAGCAATAGGATTTTGATTGACGAGTCAACCTATTCCAATACTTATGATGTATTGGTTTGTTGTGGAGGGAGCAGATGTTATGTGTGTGTGGTTATGGTAATTACACACATACTTGAAAGGGTTAGAACATGTTTGGAAACCTGTGGCTCTCCAGATGTTGTTGAGCTGCACCTCCCATCACGATTGTGGAAGCTGGGTGCCCACATCTGGAGGGTCACAGCTTCCCCACCCCCTGGTTAAAAGATACAGTAAAGCTTCCAGAAGGTTGTAAAATGTGAGTGTGTGCCTAAGAATCAGTTGTAGAATCTGGATGTTGATGTGCCAGGACCTTCCAGAAGGAAGCAAGGTAACAACAAAGATGCAAAGGAACAATGTCTGAGAAAGCCAGGATCCCATAGGGCTTAAAGGTGTGTGAAGGGTTTTTTTCTTTTCTTTTCTTTCACTGATGAACTTTAAATGGACTTTGAGCATCTCTTGGGCTGTTAATATGAATAGGAAACAGAAGGTGCACAATTTGGGCAGTGCAGGTGTGATTCTACATTAGGCATTTACTTTGTAGTAGCCGGGATTTGCTCACTCACTTTTAATGGGGCATCAGCCCAATCATTGTTCTCCTGTGTTTTCTCTGTGATTAGGTTTTATGGTCACATAACACAGTGCTTTAAATGTTTTATGTTTCATGTGCCGAAAATGCCCACAATCTTTTCAGGACCATGTCCGGGAGGGCAGGAAGGATGCTGGGACAAGGACAGCATAGTTGAAGAGGCAAAGTTGTATCACATAGCCCTGCACAGGACCTGAGATATATACGACAGGTAAGGGTGGAGATCATTAAGAGTCTTGAGTTTCTGCAGATGTCTAGAGCGTCATCACTTGGAGGAGAAGCTCTGTTATTAGTACCAGAAAACCAGTAACAGAGAGACTGTCTGGAATTGATTAGACCAGAGTTAAGAACAGCGCCTCATTTTATACTGAAATATTGTTTCTGTAGCTAAGTTGGTGTTTCACTTATGAAACATGTCAGCTGTGGGCAACTGGTGTGTGTTCCGCAACACCTGTTTACGTGCATCCTGACCCAACCGTAGGAAGTACCAACCCACTTTCCACGGGTGTAGTGACTGGATGAGAGACAGGATTCTCCATCAGTTCATGCCCAAACAGAGACCTTCAGCATGAAACCTATGCTCTTAATCATTATGCTCTTGCTAAGGGGTAGTGAATGTGATGCCCTCCAGAGGTTTTGGTACTCCCAATTCCAGGATGGGCTGATGGGAGATGGAAGTCCAAAACATCTGAAGGGCAACACATTGGTGCTACAGGCCCTGGACTCTCCTGAACTGCAGAGGGCATCATGTCTAGTCAAAGCAACTGCAACTCTTGACCAGGGAGATGGAGGGAAATGCTTATTTTACCTCCCAGTTCCATATTTGAGGAGCAGCAGAAAAGCACCACTTCTGTTTGTGACTCGTGATAATGAAACAGTTATCCAAGTTGCTGCTTCACATCATAGAATGCGCCTGGATTCATTCAGCCATGTGAAACAAATTTCTGAGATGCCAAATGTGTGCTGCAGGATAGTCCCTTGGGGCAGAAGGAATAACATTTGTGCCGCTCCTCTAATACCCATCAGCCCGGGAAAGAGAACGTATCTGGCATCACGTTTAGTCTAATAAACATGATGATAATATGAATAAAATTTCCTTAAGCATTCGGCAGCATGTATTTACTACTACAAGCCTATCAGTGCTGTCAGGTTTCATAAGGGAAGTCGTATCAGAGGACAGCCGCGTAGGGAGTCGGTTATGTAACAAGATGAAGGCAATGGAAGCCTGGTACCCTACTGTAATTCCTCTAACAGTATTGACTGTCAGTTTATCCACTGATTTATCCCCCCCCCCATTTCTTCCCATGTTATCCACAAAACATACACCCTATCTTAACCTACAGCTGCTCTGAAAGCCACCTGAACGGGAGGAGGTCTATGGCTGGGCAGCTCCAAAGCTTTCTTGTATTTAAATATGCTGAGTGAGAATCAAAAAGCCACAGTCTCCAACCATCTGGCGATCAATAATTCAGGATCTCACCAGTTAGATTAGGCCTAAGTTACCCTAAGTTCCTCTGTAAGACAGGCACCAAGTTGTCTTTTAAGAAAAGCTAATTTTGCTGATTACAGCAAACCTCATTTATAAATTGTTTATTGTATATTCCCTTTCCCTAGCCTTAATAAATGATGAAGGCGGCTCCATTGGCTTTTAAGGGCACGCAAGTGTTCTGGAACATAATGGGGCACTCCCTAAAAACAGTAATGACAGTCTCCGAGCACATTTGCTCACAGCCTGACTAATATGAGTTGCTGATCATTTTTGAGGGGGGTGGGGGAGAAGGAAGAAGAATACCCCCGAATCGCATTAGATGGCTTTACAGTTCGAGTTAAAGCATTTGCTAGACATTTACTATTTGGTACTTTCTTAGACTTCGCATGATAAGACCACACTATGAGATGATAATGAAGGACAAAACACAGCATCGTGTTATGAACAGTGCAGCTATTTACACACCATTGCTTTGTTGGGGAGGATGCTTGTTAATCAGCCCTAATGGTCAGTCAATGTCTCTTTATAGGAGGAGATAATGATTAGTATTTTTAAAATTTATATCAATCTAGAGAAATCTCTTGTCTTTCAGTGGGAGAGCCACCAGAGGATAGGGAAATGACTTCTGAGCTAAGGAAACGGGGCAGTTGTGTGGGTGTACGAAGAAACAGTCACTTGGTAGTCTGGGAACAGATGGGGGCGGGTGAGAGATGAGCAGAAGGCTGTACCTGGGGGTGGTGTCATATGGGGATTATATGTGAAGTAGTGAATCTGCTATGCAGTAGGAGCACAGACAGTTTGCTTCCACTTATGCTCTTCCTGCATATTTGTAAATCAGCAGTATTGCAAAGACATGTGTCTCCAGCATTAATGCTTAGCATCTTGGAGCATCACTGTAATCAGAGGGGGAAACCCTCTACACAAGAACATGGCAGAAAGCATGCTGGTGTAAGATAAGCCAATGTAAAATTATACACAATCCAAACCCTGTTCAGTAGCAGGGCTGCTGTACTCTGCCTAAGCCTGACAGAGGGGGAAATGGTGTTCTGTGTCACGTTGCCAGGTCATGTGACCAAGCTAAATAGGCTAAGATCCAGCCTAAGTGCCCCCACTTTCTGGTCTTGCCCTGCCATACCTCTTTTTTGAGGACTTGCACTGGCCTTGGCTCATTCAAGGGAAAAAAGAAAATATAGAAAGGAGAATTCCTAGATGCCAAGATCCAAGTTTGGGGCAAGTACTCTTTGGTGAGAAAAACCCAGCAGAGATTTAAAGTCATAAAATATGCAGCAAGGTAAAGTGTGAAAATATAGGCTGTTAGATCTTTAAAATGTGTGTTTTAAAGTGAGTTCCAAAGTTTCCTTCTTCTCCTGGCATAGGAAATACCACGTGTTAAAAAGTTAAAAAATGGTTTCCTTACGAACTCTCCAAAGATCAGCTTCAAAAAGCTCCACAGGCAGTAAAACCTGGCTTAGTAAAAAAGTGGAGAAAGTTCCTAAATTATTAGTATTGGAACTAAAGAGTAACTTGTTAGAGCCATGCAGTCTGAGCTGGAGCAACCAGCTGAAACCTCTTCACACATGGAGCTTCTCAGGTAGACTGGGAAGAACAAAGGCTTGATTACCCTAGTTCCTGCCAAGGTGAGGGGAAGTGGACATAGTTAAGCCTAGCAGGACAGCTTATTATATGGTATTAACCCCTTTCATGCATGAATTAGACCTAAGTATGTTGGTATATGAGGCTGAATAACCCACAGGTTCAGCTCATCCAGGATGAGCGAGTTACATCAGTGTATCTTCGGCTGAGCAACAGTTGGGGTTATAATACCATTGTGCACATTGCACCTATTCCATAGATGTGAGAGTTTTGACAACTCTCTCACAGCACCATAGTCATGGATTGTGTCTAACATCCTGTGGCTTCAAACACCAGTGACAAGAGGGCCCTGGAGCCAGAGCAAATAGATGTGGGTCCACAGCCTTAGATGGGGTTTTCCAGCCCGGGAAAATGTGTATGCAGCAACCCATTGCTATATATCTGATGCTGGACTGAAGCCAGTGCATTTATGCTTCAATAAAATGCAATGTGCAGAATCGCATCCATTCCATTACAAGAGAATTACATTTAGACAACGCATGCCTTCCTCTGTTCAGCGAGGGGATAAATGTCCACTGACAATCTGTTTAAGCAGAACAAATAAACAGCATATGCATTTCTATAAACCTCTTTCCCGAAACCCTAAACAATCTAGTTTAAGATATTCAGTCAATTGGCAAAGACAAATGGAAGAGGAAACAAAAATATGTTTCTTTGGCTTCTAACCAAAGCTGCAGGGAATCCAAGAACAGTTTGAGAATCAGTTTCATTTTAGTTTGTAAATGGTAATGAAACATAAGATGATGTCTATCAGACAAAATGAATGCATACAAACACACTCATACTAGGAGGAATACACAGTACTTTTAGCTGACAAATTAAGTTGCTTTAAGTTAACCTCAGGCCTTCCTATAGCACTTTTTAAAAACAAAAACTACCAAACACTGCAAGAAAGAAGCCTGTCTCCAATATATTTTCCTTTGGGTTGTAACCAATGGTTTGGCAAACAGAAGGCAGCTTCCATAACTGACCTTTCTCTTCTATTCCTCCCCCTCTGCGTACTCAAAAAAGCCTCTCCAGAGGGCTTGAGGGCAGAGTGTTCCTGAACAGTGTGGGCCGTGGTCACATCCACACCAAACATATAAATAACAGGTCTTCCCCCAAGCAATCCTGGGAACTCTAGCTTGTTAAGGGCTTGTTATTTGGAATTGTAGTTTTGTGAGGGGTAACTACAGTTCCCAGGATTCTTTGGGGGAAGCCCAGTGCTTCAAACATATGGTGTGGTTATATGGGGAGGCAGTGGGAGGGAGCAATCACTTGAAATTGGGCACACAAATCTTGCACGAGTGGAGTTGTGCTGGTGCTCCCCACAATTCCAAGTGACTTTCCACTTTCAATTGCAGGCTTTTACGGCATGGCTCACACCACTCACAAACTCCCACCCTTTGGAGAGGCTGATTGGGGGCATGGGCAGGAAGGATAAGAGGAAGAGGAAGATTAATTGCATTACGTTGTGTCCCTCTTACACTATAATTGAATTGTGCTCAATATTTTAATTTATTTACTCCCCACTTCTTAATCATAGGGATTCATGAGGCAGCTAATAGAAAATCACAATAAAAATTTAAGAACATAAACAGCAAATGAAGCTAATTGGCAACAGAAACCAACTATTAATAGCAGCACCAGACTATGTTCAAAGTAGCAGAAAATATTTCAGATTCTTTTTATAACAAGTCAGTAAGGAGGGAGATTGATGGAGGGACAGGGGAGGGGTTTTCTTCAGGTGAGATGTTACAATAAAAAGGCAGTGTTCCTCACTGGTACCCTTCAGAAGGTGAGGTCACTCTGAGAAGGAGCTCTGAAGAAGATATCAAAGGTCAGGTATGCTCAGATGGGAATCTCCCTGGTTCCAAGCTCTTTAAAATTGCAATCCTATAGCCCAATGGTTGGCCCATTTTCTTCAGCCCTTTGGGTCCTCTCCCACCAATGGGGAGCAGCCAAAAAGCAAAAAGGCTTTGATGTTGTGCATAGTGTGCAACTACGGCTCCTTCTTCAGCAAGAAGATAAAACCAGAGGGGGAAAGGTCTCAACAGAGAGTTAGACTTGTGCCCCTTGCAAATATGTAAGAACAACCAAGAGACAGACTTGTGTTCCTTGCAAACCTCCCAAAATGTTGATGCATTTTGCCATTGCATGCACCCATGTAATTTTCAAAATGCAATTGCATTTTGAAGTCCAGGGAGTTTGAAGGGCTGTCCATTCAGAAGAATGTTTGCATTCAGTCTGGATTTTCTCATACCTTTCCTTTTAGTAGCTCTCATAGAGCTTTCTCACTTTTCCCACTGACAAAACAACAACAACAACATATAAAGGAGTATTTGATAGTTATGACAAACATACTGCTTTCTGTGAATTTAGCGGTGGAGAAATAGCATCCTTTGTCTGAAAAATATATATAAAGAAACCAACATGGTAAGAAACTGTACCTACCAATTTTAATTTGCTTTCCACTAGGTAAATGATTGCAATATTGTGTGTAACATTTCTCCTCACCACTTCACCTTGAATAAACTGCTTTTGCTCACCATCTGTCTTAAAGTGTGCATTAGGAAATGTGAATGTTGCAGCAATCTTGCAGCAAACTGAAAAACCAAAACTTACCTAAAAGAGAAAGTTACCTAAGATTCTTTATAGAAAGTGCAGCCTAGGGGTTGAGCTATCTGAAGCAACAGCACAATGGAACTTAAGCAGTTATATTTCATTCCCACCCCACCCCTCCAGAAGCTCCTTTTAATCCACATAATTATTCATTGGATGCCCTCCCCCCCCCGGTTTTTATACCAGTTTCCTCAAAGAGCTTCCTGAGTTGTGGAAGCTAACAGATGGCAATAAAAAGATGTCTACCTAGTCTTCGGAACCAGCTATATATATATATATATATATATATATATATATATATATATATATGTTCCTGTTCAGATTTTCTTGCATAGATTCTTTGTAACTTCATAACAGAGGTTGAGGGCACTTAAACATCCACGCAAATCATTTTTCCCTTTTGCAAATAAGCCAAGGAAAGTGACCGGCAAATAGCAACACTCCTGTATAGATGCCATGACTTGCGAGTGGGCGTTTGATTCATAAGTCTCATCTTCTGAGAGAAGCAGATGCATCCATCATAATTGCTTTGGTTGTTTGCTTGAAAAGCATCTCTAAAGTTCAAGAACAAATGTTCTCACTGAGAATTACCAATAGAAAAGACAGATAATACATCAACAATGATTCTTTCTCCCCCCCCCCCAAAGCATCACCCTCCTATGAAACCTCAGTAGTATATAACTATATCTACAATTTCTCATATCAGGCTGCTAAAATCTCATTAGTAATGAGTGCTTCTGGAAACAATTTACCATTACGTGTCAGCCTAGTGCTTTGAATATTTGGATTTCTTTTGATTTATACACCTGTCTTATGCTAGGTGGGTCCCAGCAATTATGCTCAAGGAAGACAGCTTTCTCTTTCCTGTCCGTCCCTCCCTCCCTCCCCTCCAAAATGGCACATGATATCAACGAGACAGTCGTGGGTCTGGACGATGGAAACAATTCTATCCAGCCTCAAAAAACCGACAAACTAAGCACTCCCAAGCCTCACTCAATTCAGTGGTAATTTTTTTGAAAAAGCATGGATGGGACTGAATTCTGATAGATGCAATTTGTGCACATGGAACCAGCTCCAGGCTTATTTAGTTGGTTAGTTATTTTCAACATGTAGTCTACCTATCCGCCAAGGAAAGTGAAGTTGATCGAAAGCTTGTTTTCCTGTTTTGCTGTCTCCATTGGATGGTGAGCCTATGGGCAGGGACTGTTTTTAATACCTGTACAATTAGATGTTAATTTCTTAATATGAGTTATCAGGCCAAAGGACCATCTAGCCCAATATCCTGCTCTCACATTGGCCAACCCACCAAGTGCTTATGAGAAACCTGCCAGCAGGACCTGAGCGCGACAGCACCCCCGAGTTCAGTGTTGTGTACATGTACCATAAAAACTTGAGTTTTGTGTCAAGACCCTTAAACCAACCCCCATTGAATAAAGAACATCACACGGACACAGAATTTAAGTTTAAGGTTACTGGGCAAATTTTGGCCACAACTTTATTGAATTACAAATGTGAGCAGTATTGGCTTAGGCATTGGCAAAAGACTATATCTACTCGTGCCCCCTTTGCAGGAATTCTGTAAGGGTAAACCACCCAAAGGGTAGCTGCTTCGGGGGAACCTGCCTGCAACTCCCTGGTGTTCCCAGAGGCCTGGCATGGCCCTAGCCCCTCAAGCGGACTTCAGACAGGATACAGGCCCCGGATTCCTTTAACGGAATACCCTTGATCAATGGAGGGGCAGGCGATGGCTGACCTCCCCTCCCCCACTCAAAATTAAGCCAATGCCTAACCCCCAAACCTTACAAAGTTGTGACGATTGCTAAGAGGTAGGCGAAAAACCAAGTGGCCAGTGCCAATTTTGCCAAATGGAAAAATTCCTACCTGGTCCCCGTCCAAAGGCGGGCAACCAACCAACCGAAGTTCAAAGCAAGGCCAGAAGACACCTAAATAAAAAGGGAGGGTGGGTGGGTGTTTGGCAGCACGAAGCAGGTGCTTGGCTCCCCCACACGATAACTCTTCAGATTGATTGGGCAATTAGCCCTGGGTAATCATGCTGCCACCCTGGCATGAGGGTAATGACTCCACCCACGCCAGGGTGGGGGGACTGGGTTGAGGGCCTGCCCGCAACCAGGACCATGATCCCACTAAACAAAGAGCACTACATTCCATAATAAATGCCTCACCTGGAAGCATCCCTAGTCATATAATTTCCCGATCACCTGTTCAGAGCTCATCTTATTACAATTCCATGCCTGATCGTACATAAATCCTCGTCTCTGAGGTTGATGTTGGCAATAAAAAGATCCCATCTTGTTCAGCTCACAACACAATAGTAAATCATTCACCTGCTTCCGAGACCGTTCCTTGTGTTTTTGGCAGACATTTAGATCCTAAATGTTCTTTCCTAATCAAGATAAGTTAACAAGGGAGCACAATATGATCTAACCCATGATGCTCTTCAAAGCCAATGGCCAGAAAAAGAGCAAAGTCTAAAGTACTGTGTCTGCTTTTTTTTACATGGGGAGCATGAATGCTGTGTTCAGGTTTGCCAAATGGAGCCTACTTTTGAGAACATCTTCTGCAGCTAATTTGGACGTCAAAAACAAGGATAAGGAAGACCGGTAGAGACTGAGTTGGAAGACTCCGGTGACAACTAGTTCGCTGTCCCAAGCTGATAACCTGGGGTGGGGGGGAGGGGAATCCAGAGAAGATTCAATTTTGTGCTCAGTGCCCATGAACAGTCCAGGAGTTGCAGATTCAGCAGTGTGCACCTGAAATTAAAGACAAACACAGAAGCTGTGCGTGGTTTAGCAATTTAGAGGAATAAGGCTAAGGAAGCCAGATTGTACATCCTTAGGCTGCAGCTGTTAGGAGGAATTTTGCTGGGGATATGGCATTCAGAGCACCTGAGGGAAGGAAGACATTGTTGCAGTCCAAGGTAAGGCTGTGGAGGTTTCGATGAGAGAAAATGAGGGAGAGAAATCAGATGTCAGAATCCCTTATTAGAAGTCAGGGCAATGCTTTGCTCAAAAAGAAGGTAGACTATTTAAAACAGCAGCGTCTCACACTGAAAATATTCCCGTGCTCCCGCAGCAACCTCAAGTAATGTGTTTCTATATTAAGTGCAGAATAAGGCTTAACTGTACTAACAACCTTGCAGTAGGAAAATCCTGCTGAAATTAAATAATCAAAAAAGATAGGTGAGTGGTGATTTTATGAAGTAAACAGTGATTGAGGAAAGGAGAGCAAACAGCAGGTCTCTGCGTGAAGTAAATTAATTCATGCTGGAGTTTTATACTCCTGAAGAAATTAAATGGCCCACTTCTTAATCAGCACTGTTTGCTCTCGTGCCCCCATTCTTGTTTTAAACTTTCTTTCCATGTGCAAGTACTGTAGCATGATTATTTTTTAAAACAGCATCTATTCAAATCTTGTCATTCTATGATAGTACTTCATTTTATTTTTAGACTTTTAAGAGGAACCATTAGTCTTCTTTAAAAAAAAATGTTTTCCCCCTTTCATCTTTGCCCATTGCATTTTTTAAAAGTGGTTTAGATCTCTCTCTGTATCTCTTCCTAAATAAAATAGAGGCTACAGAATAATACTGGATAATGGCAGAAATTCAAAGACCAGGTTGGCTAATCCTCATTTTTATATTTAGATCTGGAGCCGTTTCTTTCCCCAAAGGTATCCACATTTGAAATAAATGATACTATACAATTAGATTGAGCCAAGGCTAGAAAGCAGCCTAAAAAAACGCATTATATTGATTTTGTAAGAAGTTTTAGCGTTGGAGAAAACTTCCACAGCAGATAGGGGGAAAGCTCAGTGGCAGAGTGTTTGTTTTACTAGCAGAAGGTCTCGGGTTCAACCAGTGGCATCTCCAGGTAGGGGACCTCTTCCTGAAACCCTGGAGAGACCTTGACATTCAGTGTCGGTGATACTGAGCTAGATGGACCAATGGTCTGGCTCAGTAAAATGCAGCTTCAGTATGTATTATGCCAAGTACATTGTCAGGGGCAAATGCTGCCTGTGGGGAGCTGTAACCAAATCTAAATCTAGAGAGTTTATTGTTTTAGTTCAGGTTCCCCAAGGTCAGTTGCTACAGCTGAAATCAGGATTTGAACTGAAGAGGAGCAAGCAGTACTGCCCCACTTCACCAAGCAAAATCAGAAGACTAGGCTTCAAGCATATATATATATATATATATCAGACCAGGCCTATCCAGTGTCCTTGTGCTGCCTGTCTTTGCAGCAGGGCTTTATTTAGGTTGCTCAGCTTCCCTGCCTACCAGCTGTCATGCGTCGTAGTGCAGCCGCTGTCGCTGCCACTTTCCCACACGTCCTCCAGCCATCCCCAGACCTTCAACTCTAGTTGAAAAGAGAATTATGTGAAGAGATAGCTGGAGAACAGGAAGATCGGGCGTTTAGAGCAGGGGTTGTCAACCTGGTCCCTATCACCTACCAGTGGGCATTTCAGGATTGTAGGTGGGCGGTAGGGGGTTCTACGGCACAAGCTGAATCCTCCTTCCATCCAGCACTGGGGGGCGGCATGGAAATTTTACCACCAAGAAAGATGCATTAGTGGGCGGTAGGTATAAAAAGGTTGACTACCCCAGTGGCGGAGCTTCATGCTCCGGCACCGGGGGGGCAGAGAGCAGGCGGGGGCAGGGCTGGCATGCATCCCGGGGGCATGGCATGCCGCCTGTGGGGGTGGGGCACTCAGCGCAGGCGGGGGGCAGCCACGATGGCACCCTGCTGGGATCGCGCTGTCAGGGGCGGTGCACTCCCCCAACACTCCTCTTCTTCCGCCAGTGGACTACCCCTGGTTTAGAGGCTTTTTTTCTAGATCAGTCAGCAGGAAGCAATGCCCCTAACTACCAATGATGTCTGAGTTTCAGTCACAGTAAGAGATTCAGGAGCACCCCAATATTGCGAGAAAAATTCCAGGGAACACTTAAGACCATTAGTAATGAGTTTCTTTATTTGCCACCCAGAATGGAAGTGATCACACACTTACTTGTGAGTTACAGTGCACTCCTGTGTGTGTCTGATTAGAAATAAGCCCCACTGAATTCAATGCTACTCTCAGATAAGTGTGTATAGAGTTTGTCTTAGTTTTATTGACCTCAGTGGGGCTTACCACTTAATATGATTGCACTGTTAGCCACCTTGCAGACATCCCATTCCAGCACTTGGATCCAAATTAGGCATGGTTTGGACCACAAGCAGGTGGAGCTGGGAGGATTAATTGGCATAAACCAGGCACCCCCAACCTGCAGCCTTCCAGATGCCTAGCATAAACTCTCAGCTCTCAAATCATTTATCATTATTGTTTCTCATCTAACTGGCTCCAGATTTCTGGCTGCATTGCCAGTAAATATAAGCTATATATAGCTTTAGGAATAAATCACAGTATTTTAGAAGTGACATCAGCTTTGGCAAGCCTGGCAGTCAGAATGTGGACATAAAGCTAGATGCAGTATGTCTCAGTTTTGGGTTATTTGCTAAGCATTCTATTAATAATCCCAGCTGTCCTTATACTTGGCAGTCCTGCATAAATTGCTATTTAATTATGTGCTATTTTGTATGGCTTAAAAAATGTGGTGCAAAAAGTGCTGAAAAATAAAATATTTCATTTGTGGGTCAGCGCATCACTGGGACGTGGGTGGCATCAAGAATCCATTCATGTCTAGAATCATACTAATTAGGGTTGTTGAACCAGGACATGATCTGTACTACAACTATTCTAAGGTGGCCCGTTGCAAAAATTAGAGGTTGATGCTGGCTCCATACATACAACTCAAATTAACTTTGAAGCTACTCCCCTGTGCTGCTGTGGTATGAATTTGGATGTTAAAGCTACCTGGTCAGAGCAGCGGCTGAGCAAGCTGATTGGGCTCCTGGGACGGCACGCATGCCCTGCGCCCTTGGGGCGGGGCCAACTGCCCGTGGGGCGGTGCAAGCCGGGGCAGGCCTGCCTCCTCCCACTCAGCTGCCCTACAGCTGGGGGGGGGGAGGTGGTGGGTAGGCTATTTGGGCGTGGCTCAGGCACGCTGCAGGCCTCACGGTGAGTGCCGCCCACACCACACACCCCTTCCTCCGCCCCTGGGTCAGAGCCAATCAGGTGTGCCTTTCAACTCAGCCACATGGTTGGGAGGAGAGAGAGCAATGATTGGGTTCCCCCACTCTATAAATTCTGGCATTCACACACATATTGCAACAACATGGGATCACACTACAGATAAGTGGAGCTTGCACTGCTCTCTGTGTGAATGTGAATGATGTCCCCAGCTGCTCTTACAACCGCTTGAATCTAATCAGTTATGACCATAATACTTTACAAGCAGTCAGGTAACCCAGAATATTTATCCTGTGTTCTTGCTCATTCCATAGCACATCATATATTTAACCATGCCAACATGCTGTTTTCTTATCATGTCTCTATTTCCCATTCTCTGATTACTCCCTTGCTTGTTTATGGTTTGCAAGTCTTGCTTGGAAGCGGGGAGAGGTACTCACCGGTTCCTGGTGCAGTTCCCCTTGCTGCCGGTGTGTGGTAATAATTATGAAGATGATAATAATAATTCAGAGCAGAGTACAATGTAGCTGAGGATATTGGAAATGGTAGTGCATAATATCTGGAGGGCATGTTGGTGCTAGATAAAGCAGTTGCACTGAATATTGGCCACCATTGTGTTCTTTCATAAAGTGGAAGATAATGGGGTGGCTGAATGCCCAAGAATCCTGGCTTCCATATATCTTTGGTTGGAATGATTCTTAAGCTAACCTTTTGAGTAGTAGTACTAGAAGAGTGACAAAGTTTGAGTGGTAGTACGAACAGAGTGACAGAGTTGCCAACCTGAAAAAGTAAACCATTTACTTAACTGGCAGAACGTCTCCCTCCCCTGCGTTGAAGTTAAAATTCCTTCCGACGTCGTCACAGGCGATTGTTTAACACAAGTGATTTTTGATAGGGGCTGACACAGTGGCAGCGGCTTTTCTTACAGCTCCTTAACCTCCCTGCTTTCCCTGATGTAGAACATGTTTTATTTTCCTCGGCGAAAATAACTGGAAGTGCCTTTCCTGCACTTTCCTGCGCCGCAGAAAGAGAATAAATGAGGGCAGATTTGCATTCGTCCCACGTCAATTTCTCTTTCTGCTTTCTTCTTCTTTTTTTCTTTTGAGCAGCTAACATGTGGTCCCAAACTTCCCATTACTCCTGACATACTGGGGGATCACTTCAGGTACTGTTCTCTTTCATTCTGACAAGTGAAATTAAAAAAGGCCAAATGATAAAATTTGTATTTGACACAGTCAAAAAGACTTGACAATTATTCCAGAAGCCTTCTGCTCCCAGGCTCGCTTCTAGAGCCAGCAGTGAGGCATATTTCTTTTCAACGAGGGCCGTGTCGTGAATTCTAAATGCGCTTAAGATATTGTGCTTCCTGGGAGTTATACAAAATACTCTAAATATGTGGCAGGGGAAGTCGGATGATACTGTGGCTGCCAAAGCAGGGAGAACTGATAGAGGCCAAAAGAAATAAAAGAAAAGAAAAAAAAGATGAGTGATTTTCTTCCACATATCTTCTAAAGTGAATGTGCACTTACATTTGAGCAAATACAGATGCCCTTCATTGCTATTTTTGCCCCCGTATTTTAATTTGCTCATATCTTTTTCTATTAGGGGTATGTATATGGAATAAAACCGTGACCAGAAAGCATTACCTAAACTAGGGTTGCTATGTAGACTGGAAGATTAGAGGTTACCAAAGGTCAGGTGTCTGGTTCAAGTGCTCTGGGTGCCTAGAACAGGTGGGCACAGAGAAATAACCTGTTGGCTTTCCTCAAGCATCAGGCTGCTCCTCAGATGCAGGAGCTTCATAGCAAGCAGTAGCAAGAGACTGGTTATCTGGGACCACCTGATTCCCGGGACAATGTTCTGCTAGCCTACAGTTTTCTCTGCTAACCAGTGTCCCCATGGGTCTTGAGCTGGGATGCTGGCAGGTCACCTAAGGCACCAATTTCCTGATATAATCTTAGTGATACTTTCTCAGCTCTCAATATGGAAGAATTTGGTCAGGTTCTTAAGATAATTAAAAACATATATATTTCTCAATGGATTTGCAGATGATGTACCGGTCTTGTGGATGGTTCAGCTTTTGTCTAGCCTATGCAGCAGCGTAGTTGACGATGTGGCCCTTGGCAGGTGGAGAGGAGCACCGGGCTAGGCTGTGCTGGGGGCACCTGCGTGGGGGCGCTTGATTTGTGCCCACTCACAAATTGTGTGTCCGGGGTCACAGCTCCCCTTGGCGGCCCCCCCCCCATGCTACACCACTGAGCCTATGACTCGACAGTTTTGAGAAATCTTTGACAAGTTTGCTAAACTATGATGAGTTGGTTTATGATCTGGACATCTCTGGTTTGATACCTGGAGATCCAATGAAAAAATATTTTCAGCAAATATTTGATTTCAACATGCAAAATATGGGTGTTTGAGTTAATAAGTTCACCCCATTGGTTTTTTTTAAGTTTCTTTTCTATATTGGCTTTTTCAAATCACAGGTAGATTTCAAGAGAAGGAAAAAGATTTTTTAAAATAATAATAATAATAATAATAATAATAATAATAATAATAATAATAATGTTTTTATTTATTTTTATGGTACATAAGATAAAATTTTGAGAAAACAATTGTTACAACAGTACACAACAGATAACTTGTCCTGATAAAATTTTGAGTCTCTATAAAAATTGTATATATATATACAAATATATACATACATACATATATATATATATATATATATATATATATATATATATATATATATGAAATAATTAGAATCATTAACAGAAAGAGGTCATCAATTGTGCTGTGCTACTGACAAATGATGTCAAAATATGAAACAATATGTTGTGAGTTAGAAATTACTCCATGCATATACCGGTACTTGCTTAATTATATATTGGATCAGGGTTCAAAACAACTTCATGTATCAACAGCGAATCTCATTATATAAGCTAGGATCATGTTCAGTAGATATTGGAAATCTACAAAATGTCCATCAAAGCAGGCATGGTAAGAAACTGTTTGGCATGCCATGGCAAAATTCAATGCTTATAGAAAAGTGCATTATAGAAAGGAGAAATCAATTGAGCTTTCTGATAGATAGAGTCTGCTGATTCATCATACGAAAAATAATAGTGCCCGTGTAATGCTTTGAATTTCCACTTTATGAATCTGCTGTGAGTTCTTGCACATGTTTGAACTAATTTTAAAACATTTAAAACATGAAAATTAACAGTGAGCAGAAACTTCCCTGCCCAGTATCACTGGGAGAGTATCTGGGCCACTACTTTTCTATTTTGTAATAAATAACCCCTTTTTGTTTTTCACACAAATGGGAGCAGTGTGCTCTGTTGTAACCCCACTCCACAACTGATGTGAAGGACCATATCCCTCTGGCACACCATGACTCTTAGCCCAAAATCTTGGAAACTGAACGTCATTTGGTGACTTGTGTAAACTGTGGGTTTGCATTAGGTTAGTGGGATCGTGAAAGACAAGGAGAGTTAATAGGTGATAGATTTCAAAATCCAAAAAAACAGAATCACTGTATCAATGATCTGCTAAAATAATCTTACTGTGCATTAGCTGCCCAAGACTTGACTAAACTTCAGTCACCAAAAGGAAGTGGGTTCTGTAGAAACAGCAGCTTCTTCCTTATATACAGCTGTAAAATATCCTCCAACATCCCATTCCATAATGATAATTTTACTGTTTATACCCCACACATCTTACTGGGTTGCCCCAGCCACTCTGGGCAGGTTCCAACATATATAAAAATATAATAAAACATTAAACTTCCCTATACAGGATTGCCTTCAGACGGCTCAGGGATTGGATAACTCCGTATCCTCCAACATTTCTCCAGTGAAAATAGGGACATCCTAAGGAAAAGGGGGACATCAGTGATCAAATCAGAAACCGGGATGGCTTCTCTAAATCAGGGGCTCCTCTGGAAAATAGGGTCACTTGGAGGGTCTGATGTAATTTCCGCAATAAAAGATTTGTTGGAAATGGCTGGGTCTTCTTTGCACATTTCCATTTCTTTGCTTCAACCGCATGAAAATATGTCAAGGCTGGCACTCATCTCAGAATGGTCACTTTGTCATGAGGGCTGCATGACTCATGTGGATTGTTGTTTTTCAAAGACAGGTATTATAAAAAAATTATTCCAGCACTTTGAAAGTACATTCTGATGTAAGGCTAATTCAAAAGGTTTTGCATTATGCTTTAAAAAATAATAATGATTTGAACAATGATACGCTGGTATGCTGACACCCTGTAGCACATCACTGTCTTTGTATAAGTCCTTTATGAAATCATTTGCTTAAAAAGCCCAGTAAATCATAGGGGTACTTGATCTTTCTAGTATTTATCTAGGAAAAGAATTAATAGCTTTTCTGTTGCTGCAATTCCTCCGCCATGAAACGTCTCTGTGTTTAATTTTTGTGTATTCGTTATTGCTGTATGATTATTTTTTAAAAAATAATTACCCCAGTTTTTTGTTTTTTATTATATTTCTAGTCTGCCTTTCATCGATGAGGAGTGCAGGATGTATTACAATATTCATATTGAAACAATTGCAAAATAATAATCAAGGCTGTAGCCCTAACTGTGTCTAACTATTCAACGAAACCCGTGCCAGGTAGGTGAGGTTACATTTGTAGTGAAAACAAATTAATACAACCAAACGGTTAAAACAACAGTTGCAACAACTTGCATCTCTGCAGCAAACAGAGGCCTTTAATTGCATTAGGTATAATCAAATAACTCAACTCAACACCTCCCCAAAAGCCCTGTATGACCTTACATACTTTGTAAGGTGCCAAGGGGTGGGAGTTGGACTCGGCTACATTAGTAACGAAAAAGCGTTTTATAGGCGTTATAACACTGTGACACCAGATGGCGCTGTGGAGTCCTGTCTTTTGCCAGCGTGATTTTCCACTACAGTATGAGGTTTACAACACATTTCCCTGATGTTTCTAGATCCAGCCTTAGGCTTCCATACAAGCTACTGACCACTCTGTTCAGTACAAAACATTCTTGGAGCTTTTGAGTTTCTACACAAGTTCCCCAGACTTCAACAGGGCACCCTTTTAAAAGGACTGTTCCCATTCCCTGTGCAGATGCTGTTCAGGCACTCTTTTCTCTGTCTCTCTTAGCTACAGAAAAGGGTAGATTTTCCAGGGCAGAAACAACTCATTGCCTTCTTTCTGGGCCTCTCTCCCTATGAATAAAAGACTCTCATTATCAGCTCTTGACTATGTAACACACCATGGCTTCATTAACATTTGAGGGACAGACGGGTTCAATAGTTGTTATTAGAAATGCTGGTGTGTGCTATTTAAATTGTATTGTATGCTGTCTTTTGCTTTTGCTAGCTGCCTTGAGTTCCCATTTGGAAACATCATGGGGTATACATTTTAAATTAAATAAATAATAATGGTTGCCTCAGTTTCCTGAGTGCTCTTGCCTCGACTTCCCTGTCCCTGGAGGTGTTTCTTTACTCTTGGTTCTGTTTCTAGCTGGGCTCCCTGTGTCCGACATGCTCTCAGATTGATTTACCAGCTTTGACCTTCTTGTTTTATCTCAGAGTTCTCATCCCATTGTCATAATAAGCTTGCTCAGCTCAGTCTTCTGACATTGGTTATGAGATTCTTGTATTCCTGTGCTTGCCTATGAGAACGCCCGAATCCTGAATATGTTGAAGCCGAAAATCACCGTTGTGTCCAAATATATGCTGACTCTTATCATCTGAACCTGAACAAAGATGCGTAAGACAAAGATGAGAGTGGTTTTTTTGGAACCACCCAGATAGTTTTCAGTATTATATTTTATATTTTATTGTCTCTTAAAACAGTAGCTTTTCATAACTATGTGATACTTTTAGAGATGGACTGACATGTACCAGGCCAGATTTAGTTATACCCATTGAAATAAGTGGAATTTAGATTGGTCATGGTTAATTTAAGCCCTATTGCTTTCAGTAGATCTACTCTAAATCCAGATCCAGCACACCTAAATGCACTCTTGCTCTCTGTTTAGTCAGGGGCAATTGTTAACACCACAAGCCTACCTGTGGGTTTTGTATCTTCAGCAAGGCTTGGGGCTGCTATTGTGTAAGCACTTCTTAAGTTCTGATTTGACTGTTGAGAAGGGAAAGGAAATTTTGCTTAAAATGAACTTTGGGATCAATTAATCAAAAACCAGGAGGCCGCGAAGATGGCAACCATGTTTGACGAGTTAAACCTGAATTATCCTTTTGGGGGGACTTAATTGTGACTAGATTCTGAGAAGCTTATTACCTCGATGCAGAAAGGCCCTTTTGAGATGAGTTGTAAAGACAGATAAAGAGTAAATTATCTACAAGAAAAACACAAATCATATATATTTGGCAACAGAGGTCTAGGCTAGCTGTCATACTACAATGGAGAAGGGGGCAAGGTAGAGAGGAGGTGAAGTGTGGTGGTGTGGGGACTAAATCAGGTAGGACCAAAAAGAAAAGCAACAATTTGTTTTTGGCAAGCATAATAATGAGAATCAAATGGATCTTCAAGAGGATAAATATGTGAAACTCATATTGGTGTATATTCTGACCATATGCAATATGTTTCAGGGAACACCAATGATTTTTGGTGATAGATATTGCATCCATGTGTGTGTTGGGGGAAATGCACACACTATCACGGGAAACAAATTTACATGACTGTTTCTTCATATATTCAAAAAATGAAAAGCCATGGGAAAAATAATTTCTGGGCCATTTTGTCCTCTACTCTTGTTCTTTATGAAACACTGTGGACTTGTACCTCAGCTTTGACTCTAGCACAGGGAAATGGCCCTCCCAATGTTGTTGGACTGCAGCTCCCATAATCCCCAACTATTGTCTGTGCAGCCTGAGGCTGATGAAGGTTGGAGTCTAACAATATCTGGAGAGCCACATGCCCACCATCTTTACTCCAGCAGCCTCCCTCTGCTCTGAGATTTTTCACCTTTGCGTTCTGTGAAACAGCAGCCAGAGCTTCAAAATACAGGCCAATGTGGCATAAAGGCTTGTTTCTTGGTTTCTAGTTCTTTGTGACCCACAGCAGTGGGCAGAGCAATCCAAACTCCTGATCCAACACACTGGAGAAAGTTTGGACACCCCTGGCCAAGCCTACTGAGTTTCGTTGGCCTCTGTTAGCCAGATGGAACCCCTAAAACTGTATGGTTTGGGGGGTAGGCTGCCACACACTCTACTCCTGTGCCAACCCTGTTGTCAACATATTGCAATGTAAACCAGGTCCATTCTGGATTGGGTGCAGTGGAAGGATATTTTTCCCTGCCCCTGCTTCTGCTCTGGCTCCGCCGTAGCCAGCTCTGGGTTCGATTTGACTGCTAATTCGGGGGGGGGGGACGGACCACTAAGTCCACAACTGAAGTCTTAAATAGACAGGCAGGAGAGTGAGGCAGGCAGGTAAAGAAGACATCAGCGCTTTCTCCAGCTCCATTGTCCATCCTCCTACCTCTGGATGACCACATGCCACCAACTGACCTGGTAGAGACAAGAAAGGGAGGCAGGCAGGCAAAAATATTCTATTCATAAGCACTTACTCCTAGTCTAGCTGGACTGTTTACCACCCTGACAGCATTGACTGACAACTGCCATGTAAGAAGGGTCTAGGTGACTTATGTTTCAGTATTTTCTTACTGTGATTTGATTACAATATTTTTAGTTTATACGTAAGCCAGCCACCTTGGAAGGATTTTGTATCATTCAAGATGGGATATGAATAATTATAGTAAGGAAGTAAAGTGCAATATAATGGGACCCTAGGGCCCCCTACCACACAAAAGTAGCATCCCCTGTTCCCCAATCCATGTCTCAGTGGTCGGGCTGGGCAATATATGGATATATCGTCCAAAACCGGTTTAAAGTCCACATCGTGATATTGGTTTTATAGATTTTGACCTGGCAATATATCATGAATCACGATGTGTGTGTGTGTGTGTGTGTGTGTGTGTGTGTGTTATGCAATAATCACAATGTGGGGGAAACCGTGAAGCCAGCCAGTGCCTCTACATAGCTCCATTCTTATTTCCGACATTGTGATATATCTGTATATCATTATGTTTAGCTGGTGATATATCACAATGTTGAAAAAAGTATATCGCCCAGCCCTGCATGGCTTGTGGCTCAGACTTCTGCAATAAGGAACAAGGGACACAGGGAAGAGAGAAGGCCTGATTTTGTCATAGCCAGGCCTGCAGACTCCTTTGCTAAGACTCCTCAGCCAATCCTCCCTAGCACCCATAAGACACGTTGGCTAACCATGGTTTAAATAAGTGCTCTTAGAAGCATAGCTTGTTTCAGGAAAGTATCAGAAACCAAGCCTGTGCTTCCTGGCTGTGTATTTTGCTTGGCTTGCTGGCACAAACAGCCTGCTCAGTGGACCAAATATAGAAGGATACATGGAAACACTGTTACCTGAGAAGAAATTTCTGCAGCAGAAATGGCAGCCGTGAATCCATGTAATGAAATCTTCCTCTGCTTTTTAGCTGTCAGAGAGGTGGTCTTTTAAAGGAAGCAGACAAAGAGATTGTATTATGCTAATGCGACCCTCTTTACATTTGGGCAAGTGCTTAAATTAACATGTCCAAATGTTAAAGGAACCCCATCTCCCACATTTGAAATATAGCATTCCTCCTCCCAGCCATCTCCTGTGTTGAGCATGCAAAAAAAAAAAAAAAAAAATTCCCAGAACACAGCATAGCACCGGCCCGGCACCCAAATCAGTTGATAACTGTTTGAATAGCAATTACTAACACAGTTACTTCACCATTTGGCTTGTATCCATTACTTCTAATTTCCAAGTCTGGGAGTAAATGGAGATGTGCATCTGAGGAAACAGACGAGGCATGGAGACAAAAAATTGCATGGATAGATTCAAAACACACTCACTCACAAATCCAGTAATTTTATAGCTTGTTAAAGAACCATCTGAAGAATTAGTATGCATCATCGGGCTTCAGAATTCAGAGAAGATTAGCACCGTGCGTTTAACCTACTTCCTATAAATGTATTGGTTTCATACGTAGCTCAGCATCTTTCTCATCCATCAGACTAGACTGATGATCAAACTACGATTACAAACGTGCCGTCATTTTATGTATTTTGATCCTCTTCTCCATTACCTTTTGATAATTAGCTGCTTGATCTTTTTATAAGGTAGTTTTTCTTTGCTCTTTAAATCTAATAAGAAACTAAAGCTCAAATGAGCACATTATCTGAACACTCACTCTCTAGAAGAAATGACTGAACAGTCCATTCTTTTTTAAAAGTAGTTTGCATGTAGATATGTTTAATGCTCACCAGTATATAATTTTAATGTGAAAGAACTCTCTTTGTGGGGAATTCAGCCTGCCACTGGATGTTTAAATTTTCAGTGTCTGTTGCCATGGCAACCAGAACTGAATCTGGTACCCACTGTGTTCAACATAAATTAATTTAAAGTCATAGCATCTGAAAGATTTTATTCATTTTATCTACCGCTCCCCAACCCCCCCCAAAATCCTAACACTGCTCTGATTTATGTGAAGTTCAAGTAGCTATGTTTGAAATATCATTAAAACACATTTTCCCTGAGATAATTATTAGTGTTATTGGCAGGATTCCATACTTCGAACATAATGAATAATGTATGTAAAGAAATTGGTTCCTAGATTTCTTGTGGTATTGAAGCAGTGAAATAATATATAAACAGAATCTCTAAATGAATTTTCAGTTCATTTCAGTCCTTAGCTGTATTTATGCTAGGCCATTCACTTTAAATTTAGTAAATGAAATGTTAATGTTTATATTTTTCTCAAATTTATTTGCTCTTTTGCAGTATTATGATCACTTTATGAAAGCAATAGACCTATTAAAGTCACTTCTTTAAAATCATGTTTATTCCATTAGGCATTATGAGAGAGAAAAAGAGAGAAATTATTTTAAAATTTAAGATACTAATCGGAGGAACTTAAATTTTTCATGGGCATCGTCTCATGAGGTTTCCAGACCTGCACAGAGAACTACAGTATAGATAATGAATGTAAGAGCTGAAGAAGTGGTGAGTTTAATGAGTATAACATGACTGGTATTTCTGAACAACATTCGCCAATGTCATGTATAGCTAATTTCCAAGACTAATTGTATTGTATTTAGCTCACACAAATCTGCAGAAAAACAGAGCTTATGAGAGGCTATTGTTGCCTGCCATAGCTAGATGCTAGAAGGAGGTCAATGATGCCACTGTTTTGCATATCATATAACAGCTTTTCAATGTTCCTATTTAACAATCCTGCTGGCTGCAGAATCCTACATATTTCATAAATCACTTTTTGCTACAGTACAGTAGGTCCTTGCAAAGTCTGCTTTTATTCTGCCTCCTTAAAAAAAGAAGAATGTTGCATTTCATTTTCCTTTCAGTTTGATTTTGTTTTGTGGGTAGCTCAACTCAACTAAACACTACTTAAAAACAACAACAACCCGCAATCGCAACTAGGAAATAAAGAAAAAGAAAACCCCGGGATTTTATCAAAGGACAAAAATGGGCCTTCCTTAAATCAACAGCGCTTTGACGTGAAGTCACTGTTGATTCTGTACAATTCCAATTTAAAATGGATTGGACAATTGCCTTCCCCCATACGGAGCGTCATGCAAAGGAACAAATTGCTATGGTGTGGCGAATCGTTGTTTTGAGAATATTTTCATGGGAAGAGTTAAAAAACAACAGTCTGCATATTAAATATTCAGATTGCCAGCACGCTGCTGTTCTCAACATCTTCACTGTCAGAGTCCCGGTCTCTGTGTGTCTGGTAGTTATAACCTTGCCATATTGACACATGCTGTAAAGAGACATTTAAGAATACAGGAATGTGCCACAACTCAGCATGACTCATTTGCACCAGTCACACATACTCGTTAATAACACAGCCAACTCGGAGGGCTCCTGTGGGTATTTGTTGTGCAGCATCTTTGACTGCAACGTGAGCGACTGAAAACTTTGCGCTCATTTGCCTCAGATCCCCCAATCAGCCCCCACCCAATTTTAACGAGCATGCTGCCACTCATTATGTTAAATCTTCTTTAACAAGCTTCCGAGACGATAGACAGTTCTGTACCAGCAGGCAAAACAACCAAAGACTTCCCAAATCTCTTCCTTTTACCGTGTGCACTGAAATTGAAATGGAGCCTTTTGAGCACTGTAGAGTAGGAGGAGGTGGTTGGATGGTGGCGGTGTTGGAGGAGGAAAGAGTATTTTGCCCCACAGTTCAGGGAGAATTGGCAAGAATTCACAGCAAAGATGCGGCATAAAGGAGAGTGCTTATGTAAATGGATTGGAAAGGATTCACATCAGTGAACAGAGCCACGCTTGGGTTAACTGCATCAATACTCCACTTTATTTGTTTTAAAGCTCATTTCGAATGGCAGATAGTTGACTCTGAAATAAATGAATTGATCTCAGCCTACCTTATTCATTATTAAGTCTTAGTGGCGGGAGGCCATCTCGTAATGTAGGAACTACCACCTCGCCTCTGCACCCCACTGGAAGCATTTTTCCGTGGAGTTTCAATCCAGAAACTGGCAGACACAGAAAAATTGACCTGTTGGCCGAAACGGCACTGAAACGTAATGACCCGTGTGCAGGACTTTGGATACACACAGAACAGGCTTCAGTTTCATCTGCCACATGCCTGCATCAACTAGATAAACCCCACAGTGTTCTTAAAACCTGCAGGGGATGCTCTGCTCTTTGTCCCATCAAATCTGTGATGTTTAACTGATGGAGGCAAAGGCCAGGGTTTTATCTGTCATTCATTCCACCGTCCCTCTGGAACTCTGTCCTGAATCAAGTTTGCAAACTCCTACTGTACTTAGGAAGCAGATGAAATCCTCTCTTTTAAAATGAGATTTGGGACTATGAATGAACACTGTTGCTTTTCATTGAATGCCGTGATGTTGTTTTATTGATTTCTCTATTTTTATAGTATTCTATTGTATTTATATGGGCGTTGAATTGTACACAACCTCAAGCGTGCTCTCCTGGGAAAGCAACAAATAAAATTTTAAAATTCTAAGTAAATAAATACACATGAAAATCCAGAGGGGAGACCAAGCATCCCAAAGTGTCTTAGACAAGCTGGTAGAACACAATTCCTCCCATTAGGAAAATCTTCTCCAATTAATCAGGGCTGGCCCTGCCATTAGGCAGAGGCGGCTGCCTCAGGCAGCTGATTTTGCGTGTCATGAAAGGGCAGACAATTGTTAGTTATTTAGTTTTCTGCCACAGGAACCAAAAAACCCTGACTGGACTTGGGGGACTGTGCATCTTGACTTGCAGGAAGGTGTGTGCCACCATTTGCTATTCTGCCTCAGGCAGCAAAATATATTGGACCTGCCCTGAGTGAAGTTATTCTTACCCCCACATTCCATTTACATTGCAGCAGGAGACAGTAAGAGCTAGGACAAGGGAAAGAAATGCCTGATTACTACTGATGGATCCTTTCCCCTTCAAGAACAAGGTGAGCTGCTTTCCTCTGTTATTCCTGCTGTTCTATTATTTATCTGCTCTAAATTGCCTGTTGATCACCATCTGGAAAACAAAACTTGTTTAATTGCATGGTTTGCCACTCACTGGCAAGGAACTCCAGTGGCAAGTTGATAAAGGGGCATATGTCAAGACTCACACCCCAGCAGAGGGCATGGGCATAGCCAGGGGACAGCTGCCCCCCTAAACCAATCAAAATCAATACAAATATGAGGTTCTGCCCCCCCCAACAAAAATCCTGTCTACGCCCATGGCAGAGGGACCACTGCCAATCTCAATGATTTATTTACCCTGCCTTCTACGCTTGCTTGTTGCCACTAACTGTTCACCTTTGTGCTTGGCAATGACAGGAGCAAGGAGAAGGAGCAGAGGCCTCCATCTCCATTGTCCTTTCCATTAGAGCAGTGTTGTGGATTTTGCCTAGAGGGTCAGGGCCAAAGGATGGGCATCAACAGCAGTAATGACAGAGGGGCTAAGGAGGGTGGGAAGCTTCCTAGAGAGGGGGGCAACTTGACCCACAGGAAATGGAGGAAGATAAGGATCTGGCCTTTTACCTGGACCTAGTTCCTTACTGCTGCCCTAAAAGTGTATTGCCCAGAGTCTCTTTGAAAACCCGGAGCCAAACCTGGGTAGGTGCTCCTCCTATTTGCAAGCAGATCTGCAGGCAAGTGAATATGCCAGGAGGGAGACGCTTTCGTGCAATTCCTGTGCTCCTCTTCATGTTTGTGGGTTGCAAAAGTACACATAACAACACGGGGAAACGCCGAGACAAGGAAAGGCAAACCGGGTAGGAAAATGACAAACAGTGCCAGCGCAGGCCCCCTCTAAATTAACGACCATCTCTAAACTCCAGGAGATTATTTCTGACAGCATGAATAGCTTTATATCCCTCCTGGCATAATCATGAGCTCTGCTACCTGTTTATTAGACAGCAAAGCTTTAGCAATGACGGGGAGGGGGGGAGGGGCGGGATGATATAAATTAAGATGAAAACCAGCTGTGTGTTTGCAAAGGCTGCTTCCGAAGAAACGTTCCCTCCTGTGTGATTCCTTGTCCTGAGTAAAGGACAGCTTGCGAGTCATCTGCAAAACGACTTCCTACCCTTTGTGTATACAGTAGTTCTGTCTTTGGAGTGCCTAATGATCCCCACTAAACAAATTATTCTCAATCATTTGCTTGTGTTATTATGAGCATAGCATCCTGTGCGTCTGGTAATGCTACCTTGGGAGGAAAGGAAAACTCTGGCTAAACATGTTGCTTGTGTTATTATGAGCAAGCTGCCTTTTATTATAACAGGGAGAGGAAACTGCCTTGAACCCAGTGCTGGCTGGTCCATTAGGGAGAATGGGGCACTGCCCTTGCCAGCCTCGCTCTGCCTTCAACAATTCCCCATCTGCCTGTCTTCTTATATCCAGTCCAGAGGGTGGCACTGATTGCCAGCTTCCTCCTCGTTGGTCTTAGCGCTGCCATCGTAGAACTCACTAGGAAGGAGGATGGGAACAAAACAACAACAAGTTGGCGCCGCCTGTTATTGGTTTTGTCTCCGCCCATATTGCCACCCTGCCAGTCCTATTGGGCACCTGCCACCATGGCTTAAATCTGGTCATACTACAGGAGTCTCCCCACTTATGCGCGTTTGACTCTCATGCACAACCGTGTATACTTTTGGCACCTGGAAATGATTAAATAAATTGATTTGAATTCCAAAAGGGCTTCACAAAGGGCAAAAATGGCACCCAAAGAGTGGGAAAACTGCAAAATTGGGGCAAAAGAGCGGGGAAATGACTAGCAATCCCAGGAGCCTTTGCAAATGCAATCTCAGGAGCCTTTGCACTAACCTTTGAGGCCTGTGGAGAGCTGGAAATTGAGAAAGGAAGTTTTGGAGGTAGCGGTGCTAGAGGAGTTCGGGGGATTTTTGTGGATTTTTGGTGTTCCCCACAATAAGCGGTTTCACGTATATGTGTGGTACCTAGGAACATAGCCCCTGCATAAGTGGGGAGACCCCTGTATTTATCCAGCTAGCCTAGTACTGTCTACTCCCAGTGGTGGTAGTGAAGTCATCTTCCCCTACTCTGGCTACCTGATTGTTTTATTTACATAGGCCAAGGATTTAAAATGCAACATTATGCTTGCAAAGCATACATTCTGCTACTGAGCTATGGTCCAACCCTAACGACCCCCCCTGCCCTAATACACTTTCCAAGGTCTGTGGAAACTGTAAAAACCCATCCATCGTAAATCTGACGTTTCTCTGAGCCGTCAGTCAATTTGCAAACCTCTGTGGAAGGCTACAAATATTGTGAAGTCTCTCTGTGTTGAGACCTTTGCATCACATTTCCATGTTCCCATAGAGGAAGGAAAAACAAACAAACAAAAACCTCCCACACTATTAAATCTTGACATTATAGCTGTAGGTTGCTGAGATCTTTTTTTTATTCTTCATTGCATTTGCAATCAATGAGAACATTCTACCCTTAATTGCTATTTAATACCATTTGCTTCTGCCATTTGAAACATGCCGTTTTGAGTGAGCAGATCAGTCCAAAGTTAAAAAAGAGACAGCCAATTTATTTCCAAGGAAGGCGAGCGTGTGCCAGCTAGCATCTCAATCCTCTTCCTCCCAAACATGATGTCAGTGTCTATGTTTCTCTAGTATGTTGAATCTATGTGTCATCATTCTGAAGAGCAGCTAATCTTGGGAGTGAATGAATGAATGAATTTGAGATGGGTATTCTTAAAAATAGTACGTTTTTGACAGTGCATGTGAAGAGACAGGATTCCTCATACTGGACTCAACATTTGTTGCTCTCTTTGAATCTGCAGCACCATCCCACCCAGCCTCCTGATCATTCATATAGAATCATCTAACGTGAGGATGGCTCAGTCAGTAGAGCACAAGACACTTAATTTCAGGGTCATGGGTTTGAGCCCCACATTGGGCAAAAGATTTCTGTATTGCAGAGGGTGTCACTAGAGGATGTCCATGGTCCCTTCCCTTTACAGTTCTATTATTTCTGTGTACTTGACAAGCCATAAATATCATGGATGCTAAGAAGAAGAGGGAGGCAGCATCTTTTGGGCAATTTATACATGTTTTTAGGTTTAAGATACCTTAAATATTGTACGTAATGAAATGGAGGGTTGGATTAAAGAACTCTCATGGTCTCCATTCCGGTGATTCTGTAGCTGTAAGACTGGATTCTGCAGAAAAAGAGAGCAAACTGGTTGGAGAAGCTTAGCTTGGCAGATCCTCTTTTGTTGGGAGAATGGACCTTTCCGTCAATAAAGAGATGAACAACACAGATGCTACTGGCACAGAGGTAGAAGGAAGAGTCAACCCCGACCAGAGAAGAATGGCAAATCCAGATGAGATAGACTATACCGAAATGGCAAAAATAACTGGGAAGCTCAGAAATCAAGAAGACAAGAACTTTAAAAAAGAATGGAGAAAGTTTTTAATTTATATACGAGACCACTGCGAGCAGGTTAAGACATTGGCAGGATTTTCATCACACTTGTAAAGTAACGGAAACTATGGACAATTTAGAATGAAAAATATTTGGATAAACACTGATATGCAGTTGTAATTATTTTTACTAGGAAGGGATGGCGGGGGGTGGGGTGGCGAGTCAGGAGATTCAGAGTAATCCCAGTATTTGGATTTTGAATTGATGTTTGTTGTGTGTTTAAATTTTTTAAAAAATTTTAAAATGATTTTTTAAAATAAAAATAAATAAAGAGATGGCCAAGTACAGGTGGTGTGTTGCCACATAAACGAAATATGGGCACCCCCCCCTTTTCTGGTTGGAGGTAATGTCATCAAGGACTTTGTTTGTGTGAAAGGGAACAATGCATTGTGTATACATGGGACACACAGGCTTGGCTTGCCCTCCATGAGAAACCAGTCCACTAGAGAACCCTCCCCCCAAATCAATGGGGGAGCAAGATACGTTGGAGTACTAATGCTGTGAACCCTTTTTGTTCAGACAGGTTTTCCCAGCTGTATAAATAGGTCTTTACCATGAGTATCTTACTTTTTTAGGGTTTCAGCCTTGTTTTAAATGTATTTGCTATTGGGTTTTTTTTATTTAAAAAACTGTTTTTAAATATGTGTAAATTGCCTTGTGATGGTTGTTTAGAAAGCGATTAATAAATCCATGACGATGATGGATTTCATCTTATGTGCAGCCTGTATACAGTGTAAATAAAACCTTACATCCTAAATATTCCATTGGTCTCCAGTAGGGATGTAATCTGATTTTTGGTACCGGTTTGGATTACGATTCAACAGACACGTTACCCATATGGTTTCCCTTCAGTACTCACGTCGCTTTTTTTTAATTATTCCTGATCCAGTGCTTTGCTTTTTTTGAAAATCATGCTGTTGTTTATATTTTTGACAATGATTTCAGAGCTGTCTGCAAACTCAGTGGGCTGGTAATTGCCTATTGAAGTGTGCCTCTTGCCTCAGGGTTACTGTCTGTTCAAGTGAGGATGAAGAGGTGATGGACCTCGTCACTCTGGAGTTACTGTTCTTTGTCAGTTTTTTTCTTGTCAGGTAGCTAGCATATTAACAACTTACAATGTCAGGCAAATAAGTGACCCGTTGCATTGATTGTTGGTTTGTATTTTGCAAAATGAAATCCCCACGACTTCTCCCAGTACAGAGACTGACTCTTCATTGAGAATGAAAACTAAAGTAAGGCCTCCTTTGCACCCTCGTTCAGCATCAATATTTTAGGATAGAGAGATTTATTCTTTTGGTCATTGCACACTCAGTCACTAATCATCATTGATATTTCCCCTGCTGTTCTGACCAGAAAGAGTGATGGCCACAGAATGTGGAGGCTCCACTGGAGACAATTTTTTATTTTTATTTTTTAAAAATGGTACTGCTGGAATGGTAATTAGTTGCAGGGAGAGTGGCTTAATGGCTAGGAATCTAGTAGGGTGGTTTGGGAAAATTAACATTGGCTGAATTTATATATAAAAACGATTGTGGGCAGGAGAGAGCACCTCTCAGAAATTGTACTGATTTTGTGGTTGAACTAGTGGCAAATGAGTGGTGGTGAAGACGACAGTAAAATGAATTTTATAGGGGCAGGGCAAGTGTGTTCCCTTCACCTCCAGCCCGCCAAAGAAACCACTTAGTTCTAGAATGAGAAATTTCAGGGCCCTGTGTGTTTATGATTTCCTTCCATATGCCCCCGCTACCACAAAAAAAAAAACAGTTCACATTATTCAAGCATAGCTTGCAAGGTGTGCTTATGATTCCTGACTCAACCCATTGTCAAACTTTGCCCAGAAAAAAGGAACAACCCCACCACCACCTCAGTTTGTATTTTTGCATGGATCAATAGTGAAAAGTAATAATTAACCATTTATTATAATTTTATAATATTAACCATTTATTATAATGTTTTAATAAATAATGTAATAATGTTACTACAAAAGAAATGCATCAGACCTGCCTTTTAACACTCACAAAAAAACACATAAAACCCATTTCTGGTTACATTAACAAATATCAAAGATTCACATTAAGACATAATACGACACCTACGCTTTCTGTGAGCGTTTTGTTAAGTCACAGGGGACCAAAGAGGAGAGAGAAAGGTTAACAATAAAAAGATGAATGTTAATGGTGGTTAATGGTTAACATAATCACTTCAACAGTGAATCAATGAGACAGAAGTTAGCAAATGCACATTTCAGCAGTACCGGTACCTAGTTAGCACAGTTAAGACCAAGCATTGATAATGATGGTAGGTGACTAAATAGGATTGAAAGAAATGTAATCATATTTGGAAAATCACCCCCCTCTCTCCATCCCCTCCCCTCCTGGAATTGGGAATTACCGGTATTCAGAAAGTCACTGCAAGCAAGACCACTTTGCAAAGAGAGTGGGCAAGCAGATGATGCACCAGTTTGATGTTTCCTCCTGCTTGCAGCGAATTTTTCCAGCATCTCTTGCCCAGTGACCTTCATTCCAAGGAAAGGAATCCAAGGGATTGGGGTGAAATCCCTGGAACCTGCTACAACTTGGAGTGTGGTACACATAATAATACAGTGTGTGTGTGTGTGTGTGTGTGTGTGTGTGTGTGTGTGTGACCTTTATGTGAGTTCTCCTTTTTCTTAAGATCCTCTATATTTCCCCTTCGTCTTTTGATAAAAAGTAAAAACACAGGGACAGCAAATACACATTTTGGGAATCCTCTTGCAATAGGAGTGCTTTACTTCGCAGGGACCCATGCCTGCTAAAAGCCTCCTATGTGACAGGAACAGGACCACCTTGTGCCCTTATCCCTCCAATCACTGTCATAGCTCCTTCACATTTGGATTGACCTTAATGTAATACAATCCTTTAATGGAACTTTATCACCTCACAATTGATGGGTGAGATTGCTTGTATGAAAGCAGCTTTTCATCCCAGTCACACACCGGGTGAAAAGCTTACATGGTGGACAAACATTTAGCCTTCCCCCTGATGTATTTATTTCAGGGTTATGATTTTGACTGGGGAATGAGGGTGTTATGAATCAGTTTCTTTAGCTCCCGCCTTCCTTGTGAGGTAGAGCCACTGGGAGGTGCAGTTTATAAACGAAGTAGCACCATCACCGCCCACGTTTTATTGCAATAGACTGAACACATAGAAATTCAAACTTACTGTGTCTGAAAGGGAGGAGAGACTGTGCCAGCTCTCCTCTTAGCAGTGCAGTCGGCAGAAAAGTCAGTGTGGGTGAGATTGCCCAAGTGAAATCTCATTACTCACCTCCAGGTTTCTAATTCAAGGCATTTATTAAAGGTTCACAAGCAAGGCAGATGAAAAAAACAGTTGCACTAAAACAAAATGAAGCAGCCCTTTAACAAGCTAAGCAGAAGGCCTTTTCGGTAGTGGTGCCTGCCCTGTGGAACGCCCTCCCAGCGGATGTCAAACAGATAAACAACTATGTGATTTTCAAAAGACATCTGAAGGCAGCCCTGTACAGGGAAGTTTTTAGAGAGTGATGTCGTATTGTGCTTTTGCTGTTTTTTTTTTTGTGGTGGCTGGGGCAACCCAGTCAGAGGGGCAGCATATTAATGATGATGATGATGATGATGTTCTAAAATTAAGTTGTTTCCAGATGGGGGTTTAACACTGGTTCTGAAACATTTGGCTCAGTGTCTGAATCTGCATTATCCAATCCTCTTAAAGTCAGATTATCCTGTCATTGGCAGCAGGTCGTGTGTGTGTTTTTAAATCAGATTTCTCCTGGAAAAGGTAAAACTGGAATAAATGGAGTGGTGGTGATATGGGCTGCTATTTTGATGATGACAACATCACGTGGATGCTGCAAAAATCTTGCATGCATGGGGAGCAGCAATCCCACAATGAAACCCACCTGGATGCACCCTCAGTTCCTGTAATGTACAGACTGTTGCAGCCAATGTTCATCCTACTCAGAGTAGACTGATGCAATACTTGTACTTTTGTTTAGATCAGGGATGGGGAACCTGTGATCTTCCAGATTTTTGGACTCTATATCCTATCTGCCCCAGCCAGCAGGGGCACTAGGTAAAGGTAAAGGATCCCTGGACGGTTAAGTCCAGTCAAAGGCGACTATGGGGTTGCGGCACTCATCTCGCTTTACAGGCTGAGGGAGCCAGCATTTGTCCACAGAGAGCTTTCCGGGTCATGTGGCCAGCATGACTAAACTGCTTCTGGCGCAATGGAACACTGTAATGTAAGCCAGAGCGCATGGAAACACCGTTTACCTTCCTGCCTATTTATCTCCTTGCACTGGCATGCTTTCGAACTGCTAGGTT
Source organism: Lacerta agilis (assembly GCF_009819535.1). Classification (NCBI taxonomy): domain Eukaryota; kingdom Metazoa; phylum Chordata; class Lepidosauria; order Squamata; family Lacertidae; genus Lacerta; species Lacerta agilis. The sequence continues at coordinate 38,056,235 of NC_046322.1, read as the reverse complement.
GGCAGGAGCTGGGACTGAGCAACGGGAGCTCACCCCATCATGGGGATTCGAACCGCCATCCTTCTGATTGGCAAGCCCAAGAGGCTCCGTGGTTTAGACCACAGCCCCACCCGCAGGGCCACTAGTCAGCAATGACTGGAGTGGCAATCCAACAACATCAGGAAAGCCACAGATTCCCCACCCTGGTTTTAATCTCTATACCAGATGTGCAGTTACAATGCAGATAGATTTTTAGGACATCAGAATATAAGAAGAGCCCTGCTATCTTAGACCAGACACCAATCTAGTCCAGCATCTGTTCTCACAATGGCCAACCAGAAGGCAATGGGAAGCTCACAAGTAGGAGATGAGTGCAATCGCCCTCTCCCATTCAGGATCCCCAGCACCTAGTATTTAGAAACAATATCATCTCTGATAATGGAATTACTGTTTAAATATCATGACTAGCAGCAATTGATTGCCGTATTTCCCATGAATTTGTCTAGTCCTCATTTAAAGCCATCCAAGGTGGTAGACATCACTACATCTTGTGGCGACAAATTCCAAGTGTGTTGTGTGAAGAAGAACTTATTTTTGTCTGTACTGAATCTCTCAACAGTTCTGGCCATTTGCAATGTCTCATTAAAATAAGTTTCTGAGTGAAGCTGGCCAATGCAAGACTGCACATTTTTTGTGCACTGTCCAGATTAGCCTCCACCACTTGCCTTAGAATATTGTTCTTCAACCTAATAAGTCTCCCTGGCTGTCAGGTTCCCCCCCCCTATAGTAAACCTACATTTACTTTACAATTTCTCATCAGTTAGTTTCACGTTCAAGATCTTAAGCTGTTTCATCCTGTTCCAATATTTACTTTTCAGATTTTTCAGTGGATTGTTTGAATCCAACAAAAAGACTCATCAATGCTAAGTAAAGGGGAAAAAAGCAATGTCATTATTATTTGTTTTTAAATTACAATATTTGGATTTGTTCTTTTAACTTGTCCAACTGTCCTTTGCATTCTTTGTATAATTCTAAATAGCAAAATTGGTTCTGCCTCCCAGATTATCATGGTGAATTTAAGAAGGCATATTTGACCAGGTAAAAAGGTTTAGAGAAAGTACTTTCCAATGCGCACAGTATTCTTGATACTGCTTGATGTTGGAAATTACTTGCATAAAGCATGGACACGTTCCATCCATGCCCAAACGGGTGCAGCTGCACGAGGAAGGGCTGTGGCTCAGTGGTAGAATATCTGTTTTACATTAGGAAGGTCCCAGGTTCAATCTCTGACATCTACATGCAGGTCTGGGAGAGGCCTCTGTCTGAAATCCGGGAGAGCCACATCCAGTTGGTGTAGACAATACTGACCTAGATAGACTAAATGGTCTGACTCCAAATACAGAAACTTTCTATTATTTCTGCTGTCCCTGGGGCTGGGAGGATTGACATAAGGGTTCCTTATGCCTTGGGCATAGAAGAACTGCAGTATACCAAACCATCATTGCTAAAGGGAAGCCCCCGATCATCTTTCTTATCTCCATGGAGTCTCATTCTGGGAGCATGTTATCATGGTATGTACACAACCCTGGTATGGATCACATAGGAAAACTATGGCATATGAGAGTTTGTCCTGCTTTGGCAAAGCAGCTCTTGCCACTGGGCAAGGCATCCAGTTCAAATTTCTGTTGCAGGAAACAGACTTATGGGATGCCATGTGTCCTCTTTTTCCAGGACATGTCCTTTTTTTCATGGGTACAGCCAACATAGCGATCCATAGTTAAAACTAGAAATTGGCAAATGGCAAACCACATTGGTGGACTATGGTGAAATGGCAAAATTAACTGGGAAGCTCAGAAATCAAGAAGACAAGAACTTTAAAAAAGAATGGGAAAAGTTTATAATTTATATATGAGACCATTGTAAGCAGGTTAAAACATTGGCAGGATTTAAACCACACTTGTAATGTAACAGAAAGTATGGATAATTTAGAAGGATAAAAATTTGGATAAGTATTGATATGCAGTTGCATATATTACCATTAGGACCCATGGAAGGGATGGGGGGAAGTCAGGAGATTCAGGGTAATCTCGATATTTGGATTCCGAATTGTTTTTTTGTTGTTGTATGTTTATATTTTTGAAAATCAAATAAAAATGATATACAAGAAAAACAGTTAAAATGGGCAGATGTGTCCTCTTTTTTGCTCTTCAAAATATGGCAATCCTACATGACAATCTGAATGACAAAACTTGCTCTTTTACAAGTGTGGCAATCCCTGCACTCTGGCAGGGATGCATTTAGGGCTGTGTGAGTGGCGCACACACACTGAGCCAAGGGGCTGCCACCTCAAAGCCCAGCAAGCGAGATGCTGGCCTTTGGGAAGGAGGTGTGAGGGTCCAAAAATCCTCCCACCTCCTTCCCAGAGCCTAGTTTGCACTTTTCCAGGTTTGGGAAGGAGGTGGGAGGGCTCTAGGACCCTGCCAGAGCCTTGCAGCTTCTTCCCAAAGCGTGGTGCCCCACTTAGCTTGCTTTGGGAAGGCAGCACCTCCTTACCTGCGTCTGGGAAGGTAGTGTGAGGTCGGGGCGAATTTTGGCCTCACGCAGGGCACCACAGTACCAAATTACTGGCTCTGGAACGCCTTGCCTATTGCAATTACGACAGACGCCTTCACTATACAGTGGTACCTCGGGTTACGTACTTAATTGGTTCCGGGTTGCCGTCCGTAACCCGAAAAGTACGCAACCTGAAAATTGCACTTTGCGCATGCACGAACTGCACATACCGCTTCTGCGCATGCGCGGAATGCGTGCTCGCCAAAAAACACCTCCGGGTTACCGGAGTACGTAACCCGAAAATACGTAAGCCGAAGCGGACATAACCCGAGGTACGACTGTATTGTATCTAGACCCATGATTTAGTAACTTGCATTTGGTGATTTTATGGATTAAAAAAAATAATTGCTTTGTGGAGTGTAGCCACGTGTTAATCTATAACTTTATCTGCAGACTGCTTGGGATATCTATCAAACAGCTTATACACACAGTCTGCAAAGGGATGGATTCAGGTAGGTAGCCGTGTTGGTCTGACGCAGTTGATATATTGAAAAAATGTGCATGTACACGAAAGCTTATAACAAGAACAAACTTAGTTGGTCTCTAAGGTTCTACTGGACTATATATATATATATATATATATATATATATATATATATATATATAGCAAAGGGATGGTTATTCACATGCAGCTTGATGTGCATGCATTGGAACTCTTTAATAAATGCTGTGCTCAATGCGCATACATCTGCAGAGCCAACAGCCAGTGGTTCCCCAATCTATGGATACATCCAGGTTGTTGAAATGTCTGAGTCTCTGAGGTTTGATGATTCACAGATCCCAACTCATTGGATTCAGTTGCTGTACCATCCAGGCTCCAAGCTGCCTCTTCTCTATGCTTTTGCCTTGCATGTGGACAAAGTCTTAATACAGCTTCTAGTTTAATATTTTAAAGGGTGATACTAGTAATCGAGCTGTTGTTGGCCTAGTGGTTAGAGCAGGGGTCAGCAAACCTTTCCAGCAGGGGGCCAGTCCACTGTCCCTCATACCTTGTGGGGTGCTGAACTATCTTTTTTTTTGGGGGGTGAAAGAATTCCTATGCCCCACAAATAACCCAGAGATGCATTTAAAATAAAAGGACACATTCTACTCATGTAAAAACATGCTGATTCCTGGACCATCCACGGGCCGGATTTAGAAGGCGATTGGGCCAGATCCGCCCCTGGGACTTAGTTTGCCTACCTATGGGTTAGAGTGTCAGAGTAAGACCTGGGAACCCAGGGTTCAAATCTCTGCTCAACCATGAAGTTCATTACGTGAGCTTGGGCCAGTCACTGCCTCCCAGTTTAACCTACTTCATAGGGTTGTTGAAGGGATTAAATAAGAAGCGGGAGAACCATGTAGGCAGCCCTGAGCTCTTTGGAGAAATACCGGTAGGTGATATATAAATGAAATAAGTACTGTACATAAATAATAGCTAACCAGGACTGGGCCTAACGTTGGGCAGAGGGAGGTGGCCTTCTCAGGCAGCAGCTGTGTATGGAATGGAAGGGGAAGTGGGAAATTGTCCAGCTCTTCTTTGCAATGGCAATTGGCTGGCGGCTGGCTAGCTCTATATAGCACATGTGGAATAGATGGGGAACATCGGCTAGTTGATGGAGCTGCGCTCAGGGCCTTCATTGTCCCTTGAACAGCAAGGTTCAACTGCTAGTCCAGTTGGCTTCTGTTTGTGGAATAAGAAGGAGGTAACCATCTTGCCCTTTGCACCAAGCAGCAAAAGTTCTTGGGCAGCCTGGTAGTTAACACATTGCTAATATGCTGCCAAGAGACGATTATATTGCTGGGAGTGTCTTTATATTGCTAGGAGTGGAAGGCTTTTGTTGAATTCAGCTACCTGATGGGCAGATGGAGAGGGATTTCGGTGGTACAATTAAAGCCAATGGCAGAATACAACAGGATCATGGCTAAGCTCAATCTAAAGAAGCCACAATTCATTTTCAGGATATTTAATGGGTTACTTTGCATTTAATTTTAATACTCAATTTGAATAATGTATCATGGTCTGAGAGAGTAATAACAATCGGCCTATTGATCTCCTTTATCTGGATGGAATAAAAATGCTGCATTCTGGCAGCTCTTTGATTATGAGAATTGCAATTAGGAGTGGGTTCTTGTGTGTGTTCCTACTGGGACTTCAGACACTGAGAATTATATTGCTTTTATGTTAAGCAAATCAAGTGACACGATATTTATTGCACAGTCGGTGACAAGAGGGAATTTATTTGAAACATTTGTTGTTTTAGAATGACTGTATTGTTCCTTCTGGCATGACTGATGGAGTTCAGATAAAAAATGCTTCCATCCGTGTTTAGTTTGGGTGTAAGTGTCATATGTACAGATGTTAGACAGTAAAAAAAACCCACAGCCTTAATTGCTGTTATTATTGTCCTTATCATTGCTTAGGATTGGAGCGAAAGTTAACTTTGATTCTGAGCACAGATCAACTCTGTGTGGGAAAGAAAGAAAGAAAGAAAAGGACATGTGGAATCATTTTATTACCAATATTAGATGTAAATGATAGCTTTTATCTTGTAAATGCAGAAAACTTGTTAATTTGCCCACAATTATAAATAGCATGATAATAAAAAGAAATATTCATGAAATGCAGTAATAAATGTGCATGGTGTTGTGCACAATTATAACAAACAGATCTCTGCTTGCAACGCCCCAGGGTATCAATAGTTGAAATTAGAGGAAAAAAGAAGGGAAGATTCAAGTTGATTATTGGAAAAGTTACCATCCACCTTCTACCCTTGTTGAAGTGAGCAGCAGGGTTTAGGAACTGGCATTTCCTCAGCCATTGAATTTCAACTGCCCACTTAGGATTGCTCTGTTTATATTTAAAAAGGAAGTTAGAGTGAGCAAAAGTTGTGGAAAGGAGAGTAAAGATAGCCTTGGGGAAATACAAGAATGAGACACAGTGGCACCTTGGTTCCCGAATGGCTTAGTTGTAAAGTAAATCGGCTCCTGAACGCTGCAAACCCAGAAGTAAGTCTTTCGATTTGCAAATATTTTTCAGAAGCCGAACGTCTGACGTGACTTTTGCAGCTTCTGCTTGAGTGCAGGAAGCTCCTGCAGCCAACCGGAAGCTCCGCCTTGGTTTTTGAACCGTTTTAGGAGTCGAGTGGACTCCCGGAATGGATTAAGTTCGAGAACCAAGGTACCACTGTATATCATGGAGTGGCATGTTCATATAGGTTTGAAGGACTGGAGGAAAAGGTGCATCTACATCCCTAGCTAGCTAGTTGGATGAAATATGAGTTTGGGTTTTTTGTTTGGTATCACATTGCTAATTGCTGCCCCAAGCAACAGTCTACACCAGGGATGGGGAACTTGTGGCCCCCTCAGATGTTGGTTGAACTACAGCTCCCATCATCACTGATCTTTGGCTGGGGCTCATGGGAACTGTAGTCCAACATCATTGGGAAGGCCACAGGTTTCCAATCTCTGGCCTAGCCTTTTCTAGAGGGCATTCTTGCCTTGCTTCAATAAACAGACTGTCATTTGTTTGTATGCATGTGTGATCGTTGTGGGATGGGTTTTAATGGGTAGGAAAGGATATAAAGTATTAATTGCAATTGATCCCTCCAGGTGCCCATGTGTGGGGGTTAAAGAGAGTTCTAAAATCCCACCCTTGGCAGCAAAGTTGTAAAGCATAGGAATTAGGCTGCAAAAGTTTGTTTTGAGAAAGTCCAACTATGAAGTTCTTTCTTACCCTACTTAAAACAAAACCAGGAAACTGCTTAGAAAGTAAGTGAAAAAATATAATTCACTTACTTATAATACTGCATTGGTTCACAGCAATGGCAGCAGTAAAACCTATGCAGGCTAAATACTTATATTTACAGTATAACTGGCTTCAGGCATGTGCTTGGAGCTGGAGCAAGCACAGGACACATCTGCCATAATGGCTGGTCAAAAGAAAAGAGAGTGAGAGGAACAGAAAGTACTTTATGCTCATTTCGCTCTAGGAGAGAAGGGGAATTGACATCACACAGAGCCCTCTCTACCAGTTGTATTTCTATGGTCTGAGCAGCTGCCTATCAGCAATTCAGCTCTGTGGACTTAACCCATTCTCATGCTAACTAGCAAGAACTGCTGCTAATCTCCCTCAACAGTTGTACATATTTCACCCTAATCAGTTCTAGGATTTGAGTGCATGATCCTTTGTCCTATACATATTAATTCATTTTAGCTGACAGTCACATGTTAGATTAGTATATATGCTCCTTGAGAATTAGGCTGTTTTAAGAATTCCACATCAAATGAATACCAAATCTATTCACATGTGGGTATGTTAGAGTTCATACCCATTTTCTGTGTTGCCACATGTTTGTGTTGAGCGGAGTATTCATTATCCAAGGTAACAGTCTCATGTATACTCAATAATAGTGACTGGACAGCAAAACATACCAGGCTGTTCAAACCTAATGTCTCCTTAGACAATTCCCTAGTATCCCAGTGGTCACTCTTAAGTACCAAGCCACAAATATTGCTTTTAAAGTATAAGACATCCCACCCATCCATACAGGTGCCAATTTAGGGTCGTCTTCTAAGCTATTTCATTGCTGCAGCAAAACCTATAATTTGAAGGCCCTCTACTGAGCTTAATCTCTAATATTTCATACAAAGGGGGGGTCTTTGTTTTCAAAACAGTGATAATTCTGCAATGACACTGGCTTGGGGCTGCCGAGAAAGGAGATATTTTGTAAGCTTTTTAATTGATAGCAGGAAGGTGCACAAGAGCTAATGCAGCAACAGTTTTGTGAAACCAATTCAGCTGAGAAATGCAATGCAGAGATTCAGAAGGGAAAGGAGTGGGAATGGAATAAAAATCTCACCATTGTATTGAAGGCCACCTCATTTCCATTAACCGGGTTCTCCTTTATATTAGCTTCCTACTTGTGCAAGTCAGCTGAATTCGAGGGGTTTACTTCTGATTTGCATCTGAATAATGCTGGATTCGTATGGCTGCATTTTCCATTGTAAGTGGACTTTACCATACAGTGGCGGAAGACGTGGGACCCTGTTTTGTGAATGAATTGGACAAAGCTGACCGTTCCACTTTTTCTCTTGCTGTTGTGATTTGTTTTTGTTTTAAGCTTAACGTGGCTCCTTTGCTTCAGAATTCTTAAAGGAAACATCCCATTGTGGAAATTTATATGGAGTATATATGAGATCAGGGGCCTGTATATTCTAAAAGCACATGCAATTCTGTTCATGAAAGCTTCTTCTCTCTGAAGAGGCCCCTGGTTCTCCCTTGCAGGGTTGACCAAGACACTGAACTGAAAGACAAGCAGAATTGTTGATCCAGAGAAGTAGAGTGAAGCCAGCTCCCCAATGGCAGCCTTGATCAGGTGTGGACAGAAAGTTGTTTGGGATCCACTGGTATATCTAGGAGTTATTTGCAGTAGATTGGCAGAGTTTCTGACTCCTGATGGCTTAACAAAATCAACAACAGAAAGACTCCCCCTATATTAGATTGCTGAAATGAAGGAACTTTTGGGGTAGAGAAGCAGAATTGTCTGTGAAAGGACTGAGAGATCAGTTCTTTGCTTGAAAACCAGTTCCAGGGCTGACTATGTGCTTGGAGGCATCTTGGTCTTTAGTTTTAAGCATGTAGACATTTACAATGTATTTATATATTTAGTCGGCTTTAAATATTTGCAATATACACATGCTTTATATTGCACCTTTGCATTATTATCATTATTATTATTATTTAGTAAACTTATTAGTGGCAACTTACAACAATAAATAAAGCAATTTAAAAATAAAAATAAACACATGCATTGAAACAGAGAAAAGTCTAAACCAGAGAAAAACAAGGCAGAGAAAAATCTAAATTTTCTCTCTATATATTTATTTATTTATGCATATTTGCAGAACAAATATGTATCATTCTCTTGGGAATAAGGCAATGAATCCTGATGGCTATTTTCTACCTTCCCTGTGAGCGGCTGGATGCATCTGATTATCAGTTGCTGTAAACTGCAGGAGGAGCAGTGCTCTTGTGCTCATTTCTAGCATTTGGGCTCCCCCTGGGCATCTGGTTGGCCACTGTGAAAACAGGATGCTGGACTAGATCCAGCAGGCTCTTCGTATGTAAACAAACAAACAAGTGGGAATGAGAATATAGGTGAAAAGAATGGACCGTTCTATTTTAACCTTAGTTACAGGTAGGTAGCCGTGTTGGTCTGCCATAGTCAAAACAAAATAAAAAATAAAAAAATTCTTTCCAGTAGCACCTTAGAAGAGACCAACTAAGTTTGTTCTTGGTATGAGCTTTCGTGTGCATGCACACTTCTTCAGATGACAAAGCTATTTTTAACCTTCTCACCCCTTGCTTTTTCCTGTAAGACCAATTGCAGTCGTTAACAGTCGTCAACAGGTTTACCACAGCTATCAGCCTATCACCCATTCCCACCACCCTTCTGAGTCATACCCCTCCCCACACTCACTATATACAGTGGTGCCTCGCAAGACGAAATTAATTTGTTCCACGAGTTGTTTCGTATTGCGAAAAATTCGTCTTGCGAAGCACGACCATAGGAATGCATAGGAATTTAATTCCCATAGGAATGCATTGAAATTTTCGTCTTGCGAAGCACGACCATAGAAAAATTCGTCTTGTGAGTCACCTAAAAATCGCAAAACCCTTTTGTCTAGTGAGTTTTTCGTTGTGCGGGGCATTCGTCTTATGAGGTACCACTGTATAAGGGTCTGGTGACTTCTGATTCAGTGTATCTGAAGAAGTGTGCATGCACACGAAAGCTCTTACCAAGAACAAACTTAGTTGGTCTCTAAGGTGCTACTGGATCCTGCCAACCTAGCAGTTTGAAAGCACGTCAAAGTGCAAGTAGATAAATAGGTACCACTCCGGCAGGAAGGTAAACAGCATTTCTGTGCACTGCTCTGGTTCGCCAGAAGCGGCTTTGTCATGCTGGCCACATGACCCAGAAGCTGTACGCCATCTCCCTTGGCCAGTAACGCGAGATGAGCGCCGCAACCCCAGAGTCGGACAAGACTGGACCTAATGGTCAGGGGTCCCTTTACCTTTACCTTTAAGGGGCTAATGGAAGGATTTTTTTAATTTTTTTATTCTATTTTAACCTGTAAGTGGGAGATCACATTTTTAATGACTCCACATGAAAGGAAGCCACCTGTCACCCAACCACACTTACAGCAAGTCGAAAATTTGGATCCTTAAAATTTCCCCTCTGATGTGCTGCAATCTGAAATAGTCAGGATCTAACCTCTGCCGGCTTTATTTATGAATACTGAAGCTTTGAAAACATTGTGTCTCCTATTCAGCGCTCCCAAATTTTGTAGAATTTGGCAGGGTGGGCTGGAGGGGGCGGGGTTACACCTAACCTTCCCGCTCCCAAATGAGGCAGTAGGGTTTCATTCACCAAGCCTGTGAGTTTCACCTGAAAACCTTTTAAGACTTAATAATATGTTGCCATCTTGTGGCTAGTAATGAAAGTTCAACCCTTTGTGTAGCCCTTGTTCAAGTCTATTTACATATAGAGGGGGGAAAGAGCAGTGCTTTAAATACTGAACTAGGAAACCCCCAGTTGCTTCTCTTCCCATTGGATAAGGGGAGTACCAAAGGCTGGCACTCACCAGCAGCTATTTCAGACTGCTCCTGATTGGGAGATTACTACCATGACACTTGTGGAGAGAATAGGCTAGTTCATTGATCTAAGGATTGTGTTTTGAAAACTTAGCTCTAGACCAGGGAGAAGGAACTTGTGGCCATCCAGATGTTGACAGATTGTCATCTCCCACCATCGCTGGTCATTGACTGTGCTATCTGGAGCTGATGGGAGCTACAAATCCAACCACGTGTGTGTGTGTGGGGGGGGGGGGAAACAGCTTCCTCTTCCATGCTGACTGATGACGATGTTAAAACTCATGCAGGACCCATGAACGGAGTGGGCCAGTATGTGTAATGCCTCCACTCCTCGTGATGTTAGGGGGCGGAGCTGTAGCTCAGCATTACAGTGCCGGTTTTGTCCTGCAAAAAGTTTCAGGTTCAATTGTCAGCATCTCCAGGCAGGGCTGGGAAAAGTCCCCTGTCTTAAAAGTGCTGCATATTTGTTTAAAAAAATAAATGTAGTAGTAGTAGTAGTAGAAATCAATCAATCAATCAATCAATCAGCAAATAAATAAATAATTTGTACCCTGTTCATCTGACTGGGTTGCCCCAGCCACTCTGGTCAGCTTCCAACATATATAAAAGCATTGAACGTTTTTTGGTTTTTTAAAAACTTTCCTATACAGGGCTGCCTTCAGATGTCTTTCTACAGTAACTTATCTCCTTGACATCTGATGGAAGGGCGTTCCACAGGGTGGGTGCCACTACTGAGAAGGCCATCTGCCTGGTTCCCTGTAACCTCACTTTTCGCAGTGAGGGAATCCACAGAAGGCGCTCAGAGCTGGATCTCAGTGTCTGGAGTGAACGATGGGGGTGGAGATGCTCCTTCAGGTATACCGGGCCGAGGCCATTTAGGGCTTTAAAGGTTAGCAGCAACATTTTTAATTGTGCTCAGAATCGTACTGGGAGCCAATGTAGATCCTTTAGGACCAGTGTTATACATATCATATTTCTGTTCTGAAACTATTTGAATATTGCAAATGATTTACTCCTGTCTCTTTTAAGAAAAAAAGATGAATAGGAGTTGTTGTTCCTTTATGGTAGTATATATCCTTCCACCTGTGTACATAGAACCTCCTGCTTTCCTTAAGGATGCTCACCAACTTGGACAGCTTTAAAAGAGAATTAGACATACACATGGAGGCCAAGGCTCCCAATGGCTACTAGCCATAGTGTTCTATCTCCACTGTCATAGGGACTTACTTCTGAGTGATATGTTTATTAGGCTTGTGATATGTAATATTGTTTTATTTTTTTCATATTTTTACCCCACCCTTACTCCCAAAGGGAGCCCAGGGTGCCTTACGGTAAGAACCAGAAACAATATTAAAATCCGTAAAACAAGTAACAGTGCGACACATCTATAAAGCCATAATTGGGAAAAGTAATTGAAACAGCAGCAGAGTACATACTGTTACATTCTCCCCAAATGAGCAATTTGCATGTGCATTTAAACTGATCTGTTCGGATGACAGCAGTAAAGTTCTTTGAGGATACAGCCAGGCACTTCTGGGTAGTTAAAAGCATACACCACTGCAAAATGTACACAGGGAGGAAGCGAAGAAGAAAGGAAGGAACAGAACAAGAAAACACAAATAATCATCAAGCCACGGTCTACTGGGCTTTTTCTGTCAGGAGCTTCTGTATCTTTTCACAGGCTGTGAAATTTAACCAGTCACGACAGTCTCAATCTGGATTTATAAGTACAAGCCACAATGCAGAAGATTGAGTTTCTGGTGCTATGGCATCAGTAAACTAGCTGAGTTAATTAGATCTTGGAGTATTGGTTTCTGGCATGTGGTAGCTTGGGAAACCAAATTAATATCGCCTGCTAAACACTGATAACGTGTTTGAATGCACAAACCAGGAAAACATTGTGCTGAAAAGCCCAGGCTTCGGAATCGAGATGTACCGGAAAGGTAGTGGTAGGTTTCAAGCAAATCACGAGAAAGTAGCTACTTCAATAACATTCCATCTCTCTGTACTTGGTGGGGTAGGAAAGGGTATCATAAATTGTTAAAACACCTGCTAAACAAGATAAAGCAATGTGAAAGAACCGAAATTATGTCTGTGCCTGAGTCAGATGTGTTTAATAGCCTGCAACTGGAAAGAGACTTTGTTGTTTTATTTATTTCCACGAAGCATAAACCTCTCTTTTATTAGGTGATCCTTTAGCTGGAAGTAAGAGTTAAATCTGTCATTCAATTTTTTATTTTTTTTATTTATTTTTTACAAAAGGCTAAGAAATATGTAATTAAGCAGAACCACTCTTTTGCCTTTTTGTTGTTGTAAAAATATGTTCCCGTTAGGGTGTTTTACACCATCCCATGAAAGCACCTGGGTCCTACTTACTACTGTGACAAATCTAACCTGATCGGGCAATTTCTGCTAGAAGATGGATAATGCCACATTTAATCAGGAACTTAACCATGCAAGGGCAGACTAGTGGAAAGCATGGTAGAAAGTCTGGCATCGAGAGATTTGGTGACCTGTATACTCAGAAACAAACAGTTGCCATTGGGGAACGAGCAGCAGACTAAAGCTGGGCATACTTCTGATGACTATAACCATTAACATGCAGACTTGGACAGAATATCGATGACTGTTCAAACGTACCTGCGGTGTTCAGAAATTTCTTGCAGACCTACTAAGGTGGAATCTACATACATATAAAAATCACTTTTTTAAAAGCGTTTTTTTAAAAAAAATAGATTGAATTTTCCATAAGGCTCACCATCGCCATCTAGTGTCACATTGTATATTGCACTTAAAACACACTTAAGATGTTTTATTTGCAGCTGTATAGCTGAGTCCCAAGTCAGCTTGTCATTATGTGTCAGTATCAGACAGTACTGTCTTGTTTCTTTTAAAACAGACTGGCTGGCTTATGCACTGTGTAAGCATTCTGATCTGAAACCCATTTCGCAACCTGTTTCCTACTCAGTGTTTCATGCTGTTGTTTTTTTTGCTGAATGAAATAGAGGGTTCACTCCTCCAAAGCTTCCAACCTCCCAGGTGCATAATATATATACTTTAGAATTTCTTCATGCTCTGCCACATTGCTTTCTGACGCAGATATGGACACATACGATGAAAACAAACTGTTTTTATTTACCCGTATGTTAGAAACACACACATGTCTGCAGGGCTGGATTTAGATGAAGAGAGGCCCTAGGCTACTCCACTTGTGAGGCCCCTCCCCACCCCCACCCTCACAACTAGAAGAAAATGGAAGAGTGTTATAAACAAAATTGAGTGAAGCCAAAGATGATGACAAGTATTTAAAATTCTGCAGTTGACAATATCTCATCTAAAGGCCTGGCCAGGGTGGTCTCCTTCTTAAATACCTGCTGGGATTGGCCCTCACCTGAATCTCATAACTCTCCTGACAGGTGATTTGGTCTGCAGCCACAGTGTGGAAATAAAGATTGCCCACCAGATACCAGGCAATTCTCGGATTGGGGAGGCTGCGGCACTGGGGGGAGGGCAGGCTGGTGAGGCCCCCTAGACTTAGAGGCCCTAGTCTTCAGCCTACTTAGCGTATACATAAATCCGGCACTGCATGTCTGCAATCTTCAGCTTTCAGGGCTCAGGTGAAAAGCTGTCCTAAAATAACCATCATTTTCTCCATGACTGTTTTAAACTTTTCAGGTTAAATCCATAGGTTCAAATCCTGCATTTTATATTCTTATATAAGCAGGGGATGTACCCAGGGATCCTTCAGAGAGTTCTTATTCCTCTTTATGCCCTGGCAGTCACTTTGCCCAGGCATCTCAGTGCCCTACCTTTGATACTGACCTGAAATCCACAGTTTAATAACCTGATGGATTGTTAGCTGCTATCATCTACTGAATATAGAGCAGTTGGTGAAAGGGTCTGGCACAAGGATGTGGGGTGAGGTAGCATCTGGGTGTTCTGGCTGATTAATTTTTGCATGTTTGTTTTAGTCTTGGATAAATCAAGGGCTTTAAAAATACATAGATTATACCATTAAATGGAGGGAGTTGGACTAGTGCAGGAGTGGTTAATTTAGACTACAGATCCCATAATCCCTGGTCACTGGCCATGCTGACTCAGATTCGGGCTGATAGGAGTTGGGCACAGGTCAGGCATTCCTGCTATGGTAGCTTGGCATGACTGAGGGCATCTTGTGGCTTCCAGTAAAAATAGGACATATAGTACTGGTGAGAAATGACTGACTTAATTGCTCCACAGCTTCATCAGTCATGTTGTTGAAGGGAGTTTACAAAAAGTTGCATCCATCACATGCCATGGCCTGATACTCACCAAATATTGCAGTTTAGATTCCTAGCTACTAGGACTTCTAAGGAGGAACATCCTTGCCCCTCCAACATTACTGCAGGATGACACATGCTACTTTTGGTACAGAAGCTCTCTTCTCAAATTGGGTGTTGTCATCTTCCGCATGCGGTTCGGCTTGATTGTTGCTGTTTTAATTAAGTGAAGTGTTTTGAAACCACACCGTCGCGTTTCCCTTTCATCTGCCTATTATTTCTCTGAGCACCCATGCTATGTCATTTCTAGATTGTTATTTTCACAGATAGGAAAACTATCTGTGCCTCATTGTTGTGATGTATCTGGCTTATTTTTTACACTCAATATACTTGCGGTGATTTCATCTGCTTTTGCTAGAAGTGGGCCGTTAGTTTAATTCTTTGTGGCATGATTTTGTTACCAAGGAGCTGTTTCCAATCTTCTCATCATCAGCAAACTATTTAGCAATTTTAGTTGTAGCTGGGAAGGTTCGGAAAGTGAATGCACTGACTTTGCTTCAGCTCCAAATTATCCTGCATGAATGGTGCTCTGTTATGGCCTATAGAATCTTCTAAACTCTGCCATTTACTCCCAAGATTCAGTTTCCCACTCTTACGCCTACCCACATATTAGCTCTGTGATTCACCCATCACTCTGTTACTTCTTTTACACCCACTTCTTTTTCTGTTATGAAGGTAGAGACGGTGAGACGGTGACCTTTGAGCAGATGAAAACAAATTGAATCAGTAATCCCTGGTCATAATGTTTCTGAAGTTTCCAATTGACTGTGGCAAACAAAGCGGCTCGGGCTTTCATCTATCCTGTCTAAACATATAAATTGTATTGGGATGGGGAGAAATTCTAGCTAAAACAAGGCAACTAGTCATGGTGGCTATTCTTCCAAGAATTGAGGCAGCATTCCTCTGAATATCTGTCGCTAGGCAACAGCATCACAGAGGTGCTAGACTAGATGGGCCAATCCAATCTTCTTGCTTATAAAATGTTGCACCCATGATTCGGAATCTACCTAATTCTACCACTTGGAACAACCTTCTCCAACCTGGCAGCTTCCAGATGTTTTGGGTTACAACCAGTGCTCCCCCCCCCCCACCCAAGAAAAATAGGTACCAGAACTCACCATAAAGTTCAGGGCAGCTCTGAACAGATGCCGGTTTGACAACAGCCTCGTTCACCACCCATGAAGGTGCTAAGAACTATGGCAAGTTAATCTCTCTAGCTGGTTTGGGGGTTGCTGCTGGCTCTGATGCAGACCAAATAAATGCACCCCCCGCCTCCTTCGTTAGATTCTGGCAGGTGGCTAAGGCAGCTCAGAAGTTCCCTCGCACAAAAATGCATGTGTCAATGGCAGAGGCGTGGTTGGAAAAGTTAAAGCCCACTGCTGCTACATTGGAGACAGATTGAAGCAAAGGATATATGAATGGGCCCCATCCCGTAGCTTGACCAATCACGGCTAGGTGCAGCTAGGAGATAGGGGGAGTCATAGATCTAAAAAAAAGTGCAGATTTGCATAAGCTGGCCAGCCTCCATTTTGACTTGAAATGTTTGTTTTGGGCTTCTCAGAGGTATGTAAAGGCATGAAGCGGGCAGGGGGCGTGCCGGCCTGCAACGGTGTCCACCTGAGAGTTGCCAGAACTGTGTTTCGGTGTGCTCCAGCTAAAAAAAGCACTGGTTACAACTCCCATTGCCTCAGCCAACACAGCCATGCTGGCTAGAGCTGATGGAATTATAGTCCAAAACATCGGGAGCAGGCTAGGTTGGGGAAGACTGCTTTAGAATGCTACCACCTATGATTCGTGAATAGTATTATTATTTTTAAGAAGAAACCTGTGGCACACAAAACTAATGAACACCTGGTGAAAGCGTCCTCCTACCTCTTCCTTGCAGATTCAGCTCTGTTTTTATACTGTATCATGAACATGCCTCTATGCTCATGGAAAAATAAATGACTGCCCCATGTCTCTTTTGTTGGGTTTGTCTTCAGAACACGAGACCCACTACTATAATTCCTTTCTCTTATCTGAAAGGGGAACTTCCATGGCATACCACAGAAAAATGAGGAGGGTGTCGCAGTTCCTTAGGAGATTCTTCTTTATTCTTTTGACCTCTGTTGTCTTTCTGTCTACAGCATCCAGGCTCTTGCTTATTCCCTAGCCAAGCCAGTCTGTTACAGCAAAACCAGCAAAGGATCTTGCAGAAACTTAAAGACAACGGGTGATAATTCAACTAAGTGTAGGCCTACTGAAATTCTTAATCATTTTAGTGCAGAATTCTCCTAAAAAAACACATTTTTAACTAATAAAAACATTTTGCAAACAATTTCTTCTACTAAAATGCATTTCTGTATGTTATTTTCACAAATGTATTCAATTTTATGCACACTTTCCACCAATATATGTAAACATTGGTTGGAAGAGAACTGCATCACAAATTTCAGACATTTGCGAATTTCAATTGTTGGCTGTGTGTTATGGTTCTCGTATTTTTTACAGAAAGTGTGGATTTGATAAATCCACCTTTAAATGAGAAATGCTTTGAATTTATTCTGCATTCCTACTTTGTTCCTTGCACAACTGTCTCTTGCTCCCAGCAGTGTTATCAGTCAGTTGCCGCATGCTACAAGGTACAGTTGTACCTTGGAAGTCGAACAGAATCTGTTCCAGAAGTCCATTTGACTTCCAAAACATTTGGGAACCAAGGCGCGGCTTCCAATTGGCTACATTCTGGTAGATGAAGGGAACGCTGTGGATGTAGCCTATCTTGATTTCAGCAAGGCCTTTGACAAGGTGCCCCATGATATTCTCGTAAAGAAGCTGGTAAAATGTGGGCTAGACAATGCTACCATTCAGTGGATTTGTAACTGGCTGACTGACCGAACCCAAATTAATGGCTCCTCTTCATCCTGGAGAGAAGTGACTAGTGGGGTGCCATAGGGTTCTGTCTTGGGCCCAGTCTTATTCAACATCTTCATCAATGACTTGGATGATGGGCTTGAGGGTAACCTGATCAAGTTTGCAGATGACACCAAATTAGGAGGGGTGGCTAATACCCCAGAGGACAGGATCACACTTCAAAACGACCTTAACAGACTAGAGAACTGGGCCAAAACAAACAAGATGAATTTTAACAGGGAGAAATGTAAAGTACTACACTTGGGCAAAAAAAATGAAAGACACAAATACAGGATGGGTGACACCTGGCTTGAGAGCAGTACATGTGAAAAGGATTTAGGAGTCTTGGTAGACCATAAACTTGACATGAGTCAACAGTGTGATGCAGCAGCTAAAAAAGCCAATGAAATTCTGGGCTGCATCAATAGGAGTATAGCATCTAGATCAAGGGAAGTAATAGTACCACTATATTCTGCTCTGGTCAGACCTCACCTGGAATACTGTGTCCAGTTCTGGGCACCACAGTTCAAGAAGGATACTGACAAGCTGGAACGTGTCCAGAGGAGGGCAACCAAAATGGTCAAAGGCCTGGAAACGATGCCTTATGAGGAACGGCTTAGGGAGCTGGGTATGTTTAGCCTGGAGAAGAGAAGGTTAAGGGGTGATCTGATAGCCATGTTCAAATATATAAAAGGATGTCATATAGAGGAGGGTGAAAGGTTGTTTTCTGCTGCTCCAGAGAAGCGGACACGGGGCAATGGATTCAAACTACAAGAAAGAAGATTCCACCTAAACATTAGGAAGAACTTCCTGACAGTGAGAGCTGTCTGACAGTGGAATTTGCTGCCAAGGAGTGTGGTGGAGTCTCCTTCTTTAGAGGTCTTTAAGCGGAGGCTTGACAGCCATCTGTCAGGAATGCTTTGATGGTGTTTCCTGCTTGGCAGGGGGTTGGACTGGATGGCCCTTGTGGTCTCTTCCAACTCTATGATTCTATGATTCTACAGGAAACTCCGGAAGCCATGGAAGCCGTGACGGACATTCAGGTTCCAAAGAACGTTCGCAAACTGGAACACTCAATTCCAGGTTTGCTGCATTTGGGAGCCAAAACGTTCGACTTGCAAGGCATTTGGCTTCCGGCTTCCAACTATACTACTTTCCTGCTTTGGCCACTAGAGGGGAGTGAGAGGATATCCACTAGCCTCATCAAAAAAGCAAGGTAAAGAAGTGTTGGTAGGTTATGGGACACCCCAGGTTTCCAAAAGTTTTGTAAATGTTTAGGAAAAGGAATGCTACAGGGGCAGGAAACCATGTGGTGTAGTGCTTAGAGGGTCAGACTGGGACCTGGAAGACCAGGGTTCAAATCCCCACTCTGAAGCTCACTTGGTGACCTTGGGCCAGTCACTGCCTCTCAGCTTAAACCTCCTCACTGGGTTGTTCTGAGGATAAAATTGGAGGGAGGCAAGACCATGTACACTATCCAACATTCCTTGGAGGAAAGGTGGGATACAAATGTAATAATAGACACGTGTTCAGTGGCTGAGGAATGTCAACCAACAGTTGTGGGGGAAGGCCAAGAAAACAGGAGTGGGGAGAGAGGAATGGAGTGTAGTATTTTAGAAAAGGGTGTGACTTGCTGGCTGGGATCCTGCATAGACACTCAGCACTGCAACATTTTGTTGTTTGCAGGTCTCACTTGTATACCACTAATACCAATAGTGTAATATGCTTAGACATACACGCTCTTTTGCGTTTCCCCCGGAATCAATAATCAGCAAGTTGCTCCTCTGTTTTGTGTTCCTTAAGTGCACTAGCATTTCACACACCCAGTGACAGAATAATGCACTGAACTGCTGACATAATTCAGGAGATGCTATTTGGATAGCATTATTGCAAATCCTGTGAGACAAAAGAGAGTATTCCACCAGCAGAAAGGATGACATTTGTTCCATTACTGCTGACAATGTGACGGTAGAAAGCCAGGCACTTCATTCTCTTGGGAACGGTGATCTATGATCTCTGCAGCAGAAAATATTTCCTGAAACTTTTATTACTGCAAACTTCTCACTCTGTACAATATTGCCTTGCCATGCAGTCATCATTTATACTTGCAGGTCATGTCTGCATACCAACCATCATGTTTATCCTGTTCATTATCATTCTTATAAATAAAACATTCTGCCAACAATTAACCCATTTGCCACCAAAAATAACGAAGGAAAACACCATCAAGCGTCAAAACTGGGGAAACTTGGTTGCAGTGAGACATGCATTGGATACTTGCAGGATTGGATTACTGCAATGGACCTGATTCAGAAACTGCAGTTAGTGCAGAATGCTGTGGCACAGTTGCATATAACACCTCTGCCCAGAGATGTGCATTGGTTTCCAATTTGCTATGGGGTCATAGTGTTATATAGTCCTGGTAGCCATTCCCAATCACTGGTCTGGCAGATTAATTGTAGTTTCCAAGTCACCTTCAAAGGTAGCCCCATGTAGAGCACATTGTAGTAATCCAAGCGGGAGATAACCACATCGTGTATCACTCTGGTGAAGAAATTCCTTAGCCCCATCCCCTATTGTTTCAGGGGTGGGTTCAGGGCAGGTGACATAGGGCAAGTCACCCTGATCCAGGGGCCACAGATCAGGGCTACAGGGCAGATAGTGGGGTTCCCTGTACAGCCTTATCCTGCTTGGAGCTGTCCAGGCTGACACTCCCCCTCTGTATTGCTGAGGATGCTGCTCAAAGCACAACACAGTGTGGACTTCTTCTGTTCAGGGTTCCGACTACTCCATTCCATTTTCCTTTCCTCTTGGTTTTCCATTTTTCCATTAGCCCTCTGTGTCCACTCATCGCATGTATTATTGTCCAGCCATGATGCCACCATCAGGTGCCTCCCCAGCACAGCTTTAAGAAGATTGGGAAATGTCAAGCTCTGGTACTTGAGCAGACTGCCTTGGTGCTTGGAGCCAGGGTGGAATAGCCCACACTGGGTAGACAATGGAAGTGTCTATTAGCTTGTTGCCAACATGCTTATTACTTGGGCGAAAGATTTATACGATCTGAGGAGAAGCCAGAGTATGCTTATTACTTGTTGTAGATCTTGTTAAGTTATGTTGCCCAATTACTCCATTCCATGTTTCAAGTCTTCATTCCTGTTATGGAGGAAATCATGGAGAACCTGGAGGTGATCTTTCTCCAAGGAAAGGCATTTGTAACAAGTATCATATCTACATCTGGTCCATAGGGTGCCTCCAGCTGTTCTTTATATTTTGTTTTATTTATCTAACAAAATTCTGGCAGGGCCCAGACTCACCAGCCCTAGAAAGAGGCTCCTCATGAGGCCGGAGGAACATCGCCCGGCTATTGTTTTATTGATTTATTTATTTAATATGCTGTAAACTGCTTTGAGATTTTTATTAAAAAATATAAAGCGGTATAGAAATATATATATATCCAGCTTGATTGTAATAAAACCTCTCGGCAGTTTACAAGAAATATTAAAATTGTTATATAAACCCAGTAATTAGAACATTTAAAAGATATTTGAAATAAACTTCAAAAAGATTGCAACATATCAGCATCTACCTGTTTGGATAGGCTTGCCTAACCAAAAATATTTTCAGCGGGTACTGAAAAGAGTAGAGTGATGGCACCTGCCTGATGTCCACAGGGAGTTCCAAAGTGTGGCTCTTACCATACTAAAAGACTGATTTCTTACAACTATGCAATGAGCAGCCCCTATAACAGTACAAGGTCTCCTGATCGAATAGCTGAGTGGTTACACCCAACAAACAAACTAGTTTTAAGTTTTATGTACCAATAGCAGCACAATTCCACTTTCAATACTGTTATCATCTGTAATAGCAGACCCTCCAAGTGTCCCAATTTTCCAGGGACAGTCCTGGATTTACAGAAGCCGTCCCAGTTTCTGATTTGATCCCAGAATGTCCTGATTTTCCTTAGGACTTCCCTATTTTCATCAGAGAAATGCTGGAGGATATGGAGCTATGCAAACCTCAAACTAAGGTGATAAGTTACTATGCAACCTTTAGAAGAGAACTGAAGGCAGCCCTCTATAAGGAAGTTTTTTAAATATTATATTATGTTTTTATATATGTTTGAAGCTGCCCAGAGTGCTTGGGGCAACCCAGGGTATAAATAGAATGATATTATTATTATTATTATTATTATTATTATTATTATTATTATTTATTAGGAGTTGCCTGTTTTCATTGGAGAATTGCTGGAGGATATACAATGGTCTTGGGGACACATACTGCTTCCAATAAGTGCATCTCCCATAACATCTTGCTGGAATCCTGTATTATACCACAAATATTCTGGGGTGGTGTTTTAATTTTTTTATTTTATTTTTTGGTCTTACTTTTGTTGTTCTAGGGTGCAAGAATTGCCTCTCCAGATGGCAAAAGGCAATAACATTGAGGGCGCATTGCGGAACAGCTAACAAAGTGGAATGATGTGTGGATGGTCCTGTCTAAACCCAGCAGTAATGCACGATTATTGCATCAGTGACCTGTTGAAGAATACACCCACAAAACACACAGAGAGACTAAGCCTTAGTCTCAGGGCTGACCTTAGGGGTGAGTGAACTGGACAGTTGCCCAGAAGGCTGAGCAGAGTGGAGAAGGCAGACGCCAGGCCACCACTAAAAGACCTGTTTGACTAAGCTCCAGGATGCAGTAACAATCTCTGCTAGAAGGCAGTTAGAATTGGACACGTGTGGCGCTGTTGGTTAAGCCACAGAGCCTAGGGCTTGCCAATCAGAAGGTCGGTGGTTCGAATCCCCACGACAGGGTGAGCTCCCGTTGCTCAGTCCCTGCTTCTGCCAACCTAGCAGTTCAAAAGCATGTCAAGTGCAAGTAGATAAATAGGTTATCTACCGGCGGGAAGTTAACGGCATTTCCATGTGCTGCTCTGGTTCGCCAGGAGTGGCTTAGTCATGCTGGCCACATGACCCAGAAGCTGTATGCCGGCTCCCTCAGCCAATAAAGCAAGATGAGCACCGCAACCCCAGAGTCATTTGTGACTGGACCTAATGGTCAGGGGTCCCTTTACCTTTACCTTACTCATGTGAAACACAATCCAATCCTATCATTCTGCTTGATTCCAGGTCAAGAAGGAGATGCAGAGGAGAATTGTCACATGCATTCCATGCATGCACTAATTATCCCAGGAAGCCCTCATCTCTGTACACATGTACAGGGGTCCTTGTAGGGGGCAGCAGCAGCAGACCCCCAGCATCATACCTGCACCAGGCCCCTCAAACTGTCTGGGTGGCCCTGCAAGGCTGACCAGCAGCAGGGGTAGCACTGACAGAATTCCTAGCCTAGGGTACTATTTATCCTAGGGCTACTGTACATATATTTAGTGTGTGCACTGGGTTTTATTCTTCTGCAGTAAGTTATTTTTAGAAAATCTAAAATGTAAATGATACATTTTGGGCTTACAGGCTTCACATATCTGACCCAAGGGAAATGAGAAGGATGAGAATTTAGCTTGAAGTTAAACACATTGTGATGAAATATTCTGAATCTTAATTGAGAATGATTATCCCAGATAGCTGGAGGGATCTCCAAGTTAGCCAACATATTCTCTTTTCTTTTTGTATCCTAGCAGACAAGATCCCAGAGGAACGATGCAGGCCAAAGCTGCAGCATCATTAGTGGTTTTGCTGCCTAATGAGTAGCTGAATCACACGTCTGTATTTTAAATACCAGTGTTTGTCACAAATACAATATCTACTGCTGTGGTATTTTAGTGTGATGGAAAGTATTTTATTTATTATTGACAACCAACGACCCTCGCAGGACATGAGAACCCAGGTTTGCTTTTCTTATTAGTCGCAGATGAACAAACTACTGTTATTGAACTTGGTCATTCAAGAAATAAAAGTTATTGCTAATTTAAATGTAGTTAGGTTCCCTCACACAATTCTTGCCAGTTCTAAAGAATCATATTAGCTACAACCAGTGCTATTTTCCTAGAAAAAGAGGTGCCAGAACTCACTATGAACACCTCCCTTGTTCTCTTATAATGGCAATGGTGCCCACCTGAGAGAGGCCAGAACTGAGTTCCAGTGAGTTCCAGCTGAAAAAAATGACCTGGATGTGACTACTATAATCCCATTTTAGCTTCCAGGAAATTCTCAAGGGTTATCTACTATTTTCCCGTTCCCCTTCAACTCTTCCACCAATTACTTATTTGTTCAACCCTGCTTCCTGGCTGCCTGCCTGCCTACCTGCATTTAAATTACCAGTTAATAATAAACCTCCATTCGCCCATTGTTAACTGTCCTGCTCTCTGAAAAGACCAAGGCCGACTGACTTTTGTGCCCAGATTGAAATAGAGCTTAATAATGTGTCATCCCAAAATACTTGCAGCTCCTCCACCACAACCATCTGCCCCCCCCCTTCCCCAATGATTTGCTAGGCAGAAGGAACAAATGAAACAGTACTGAAAGGATTTGTTGAGGTAAAGGACAAGTTAGAGATGTTCTAATGAACAGAGAAGAACATGCTTTAATAGATACGGAAATAGACACCTGCATTGGAGAGAAATTTTGGTATCTGGTAAATTCATTTTCTTTTGCATAAGCCAGTAGTGGACAGTGGTCAGTCACGAACGAGGCAGCAATGGGGTCAGTATGGTGCAAGCACACAGGCAGAGTCAATCTGGTGCTCCCGCTGTTGCATTTGCACCACACCAACCTTGCAGCTGCCTTGCCTTTCCCCCCTCTACCTCTTGGTAAGAAGCAGCAGTATGACTGACTGGAGGTCAGGTGAGTGGTGACCCCCACCACCCTGCCCCCTACTAGTATGAAATAGGATTTATTCAAATTGTTTTTATTTCACTGTGGTGATGAAAACTTATTAGCATAGTTACTGGAAGTTCTATTTAAAAAATTGAGACTGACTAGTGTCATCCATTTGTAGCAAACATAAACATGCACTTCCTTCCTAATTTCAGTAATGATTTGAATGAGATACAGTAGATTTGCATAAATGAGAAAGGGTGGATAATTACAGGGGATTGCTTGATATGATTAAACCATTGGGCACTAGGGTGTGTGTGACAGAGAGAGAGAGAGAGAAAGGTTTGATATACAGATTATTTGGTGTGCTTCATTTTAGACTTAATAAATATTCCCAGATATTGTAAGTTCTGATCTTGTCGCCTCACAGTGACATGTTAAAATATTTGAATGACCATTCATGTTGACCTCTGTCCTTCAAAAATAATATAAACTCCAGGAAAATTCCCTGACTCTATTTCTGTATCAGACTGATCTGTGGAATAATTTTTTCTGTTTTCTCCTCTCACCCTCTTTCAACACAGCAGCTTTGCAGAATTATTTGTACTGGCAGATGCAATGATATTTCAAAACATCCTCTAGTTAACTTTACTTTCAGTTTGCTAAGTTTTTACTCTGCCTGCACTGACTTGGTTGGTACTGACTGGAATTTGCACAGTTATATTCAGAGTTTTTCTTTCTTTTTTTAAAAAAATGTTTAGGGGTACTCTCATTTTCCTACTCATATTGAAATACTGCCCCTCAATGAGGTCAAACTTAGATTCAAAAAATGTTTAGGGGTATGCGTACCCCTTTGTCCCCCCAGGAAAAAAGCACTGGTTATATTACATATTCACCCGGAAAACCGTAAGAGCGATCCCATGGCAATGGGGGTAGGAGATTTTGCTGCAACTGGTGGAGCAGCTGCCATATCTGAAAGCCTGCCAGCTAACTGTGGCCAGGATGAGATGTGGGTGGTGTGTCCTTTTCTCTCCCCTTCATCTTCTTCCCCTCTTTTTTCTCCTCTTCCCATTAACTCTGAGATGCCCTTAGAAATAAATAAATGTTCCAGATGTACTGAACAGCTGTGATCAGTTTGCCCCCCCCCCCAAAAAACAAAGACTGCCAAGATAGTTCAGTTGGTAGAGCGTAAGAACCTTAATCTCAGGGTCATGGGTTCAAGCCACACATTGGGCAAAAAGATTCCTGCATTGCAGGGGGGTTGGAGTAGATAACCCATGTGTGGTCCCTACCAATTCTACAGTTCTATGATTCTATGACTTTGGTCCCTGCTCTTCATAACTCCAATTTACCCCCCCCCCCCCCACCGCCAAATAAATATCACACACAAAGTAGGGAGGAGGAGGTATTCATTTGTAGAAAAAGAGATGCAGTCAGTACTTGCTTGCTTCATATCCCCTGTACAGAGCAAAGCTTATCCGTTATTGATGAAGAGTTTTGAGTTGCACTGTACAAACATTAACATAGACCTGTGCTTGGAAGAATGCCTAAAAGTGTGGGGGAAATACCTTAAAGACAACTTTAACTGCGTCACCTACTAGATCTTCTATACCCTGTGTGATGCGATTCCTATGCATGTTTCCTCGGAAGTAAGTCCCACTGTATTCATTTGGGAGTTTACTCACCTAGTTAAGTGTGCATAGGCTTGCAGCATCAGTGACTGAGACTGCACTCCTAATATCCACCTCATTCTGTTGAGCTTATTGTATAAAGTGGCCATCAGATTAATGCTTCTGTTTGGATTTTGGCTTTTTGCCAATAGGTTTACCTGTCAGTGTATGTTCTTTGAGGCTAAGTCCCAGATTATTATTATTATTTTTAAAAGGCTATCAGACAACAAAGACACATGGAGGGTAGTTAAAAAAAAATTAGTTGAGAACTGGCTGACATATAGATTGGGGTGGGGCCTCCCCCTTTGGCCCATGAGGACATTTTGGCCAAGCAGCACCACCTGCCCTTATATCAGGTGTAGGTCTGGTAAGGGCAGGGCTTGGTTGAAAGAGCATTTGCAGGCATTGCTGACCAGCTGGTTGAAAGTGGTTGCAAAGGCCCTTTCAAAGCGCAGAGCAAGATACAGGTAGCACTTTGAGAGGGGCTTCTGAAGATTCCCCCCTTCAAAACACCTGGTGTCAGCTTACTTGTGAAACTTGGCCCAGGAGAAGTAGGGGGTGATAACAATCTGGCTTGCTGGGCTACAAAAGCTCTCCATCCCAGTGTAAATGTTAAACTCAGTTCAATCTCAGTTTTCAAACGATGCTCAAAACAGATGCTACTAAAATAAAATTGTGTTCCCTTTTATATGATTCCTCTTTCTGCTGCTGTTCAAGTAGGTTTTTGCGAAGTAAGCTGGTACTTGCAATGGAAATATATTGCGGTCTGTGCAGTAGAAAGCCAGGAGTTATATCTGAGACTTTGTTTGGCATCTATTAGGAGGTTACTTCCCTGGAGCTAGAGGATTCTGAATGCACAAGATTCAGTTCAACAGGCAGAGAAAACAAACCTGAGCACTGTGTGCTGTTAGGCAGGAAGATAGATTAAGAATGAATGTTCTGTTTTAGTCCTCACTCGTGTCATTCTAATCACTACTTAGGACCTCTCTCTCAAATAGAAATAATTTATTAGAGATAAGAGTAGGTTAACAAAGTACAATCTTTTATATTTGAGTGTTTCAGGGAGCAACCCAAAGCCAAGATCTTCCAGGGGTTGGCATAAGTGGATCTCTGGCTGGGTTAGGGCTGCACCAGCTGAAGTCTCTCATCCCAACTCAAAGATATGCCAGCATAAATCCTCCATCCTAGCTCAGCCAAATGAACCCTCTCTGACCTGAAGCTAGGGTAGCCAGGGGAAGTCCTAAAAGAGCAGGATGGGGCAATGGAAATCACAGAATGCACAAATAACATCTACATTTCTGTACTCCTATTCCAAACTATTTTCATCTTAGTCACATGGACTAGCAACTCAGTGGAAGTTACACTGGCAATAAGAGAAGGGGACGACAGAGGATGAGTGAGATGGTTGGACAGTGTTCTCGAAGTGACTGGCATGAGTCTGGCCAAACTGCGGGAGTAGTTTTTAAGAGTAGTAGACCCATTCTTGAACAGAGTTTGTAACTGAGGTAAAGTTTACCTCAGTGTAAATTATGTTGGCTTCCTATAGTTTGAATTGTTGTTTGTTGCCAAAGTTTAGTCACCTGCCAGCGTGAGGGAGCCTTGCAGCATCCAGGAACTTTGTTTTTTTGACCCCGGAGGTACCTGTGCAGAAACAATAAGAAAGAACTTTTATCTAAGATGACAAAACTTACACAATTGAAAAAGTATGTTAACTTTGTTAAGAAAATATCAACATGTTAATCTCTTTGTTTACAAAATAGCTTCTGATTATGCTGAACTGCCAGTACTATTTTACAAAGGGGATTACTAGAAGGCAAAGATTGCTTCATGTCTTTCAAAGGTTCACTTTTCCTATTGGATACTTAGGTACACAATTTTATTGTACAGTAGAAGAGGGGAATGACTTTTGCCTAAATCTACATGAATGAATAGTTGCAAGAGCCTGGAGAGTGGATTGCACAAACATACTTACAGCAGCGCCATATCTTTCAACTTGTCAAACAGGGCAAGTTTCTCCTGCTATTGCTGCATGCCAATTTGAAACCACATTATAAAACATTATTGCTAAATCTTAGGTGTGTCAAGTTGTGCCAGTGGAGGCAACTCAACCTACTCATAGACTGCTTCACAAAAACAATCTCTTCATCACAGCCCTTGTCTCCCATATGTCTTATGGCTCTGCATTCTCTATTGCATCATCCAGATGATGAATGCATTTATGCAATTCATTTGTCAACATTACAGTGCATTAAAAAATGTCAGTGGGTGCCAGTTTTTCTTGCTTTAGAAGCAGCTACTCACAGTAAGCTTGTAGGTAGTTGAGGCACACATTTCATCCCTCCTTGTAAATGTCTTTACCTAAACCACATCTGGCATTTAGTGACTCAATCGACAGCACAAATGGCCTGCTCATATTTAAGCTGGTTAACTACAGCCGACTTACATTTAAAATCTTTTTACCTGCTTCCACACTGGGCATTTACTGTGGAATAGTCATGCTTTATTCATTCACTTTTACAGGACACCTGAACAACACTGTGAGTAAAACACAGCCCACTCATTCCCATCCACCCCCTACTCAGCGTCCAATTTTTTTTTCCAGTTATCAGAAAATTCAGCTTTTAAGAAACTGAAAGGAATACTGTAGGTATGGAATTTCCTCATGTGTAGATGGCTTAATGTGCTGCTATTCTGGTGGATTCTAGCTATATCTTTCTCTGTGTTCTGTCTCTCTTTTCTAGGAATCAACACCCACCTGGAAACAAGAACAGGTAGACTTTCACAAAAGTTATGTATATATATCTCAGTAGTTACTATTGTTGTGGCATGCATCTGCCTCAAGAGAGAATGGAGTGCACCGTCGGGGGTGAAGTCAAACTGCTGCGTTGACAGTACTGAAGTGACCTCCCCAGGATGCAAGCCTGGGCAGTGTGTATGCAGGTCCTGGGCTGCCCAGACAAGACCCCCCCCCCTTTTCAGTCTTGCTGTTGTGGTCTAAAGGAAAGCAGACCTATAGGCTTGGCACCAGCTCAGCTGCAGAAGTTGTCAGAAGGAGGCATACAAAATGCCATCCAACTGCCTTAGGGACACCACTCTGGTTTTCTGTAGGGTTTATTCCTTAGCCCTTTCTTTTCTTTTTTTAATATCATCATCATTATTATACCCAGGTGGCACTGTGGGTTAAACCACAGAGTCTAGGGCTTTCTGATCAGAAGGTCGGCGGTTCAAATCCCTGCCACGGGGTGAGCTCCCGTTGCTTGGTCCCAGCTCCTGCCCACCTAGCAGTTTGAAAGCACATTAAAGTGCAAGTAGATAAATAGGGACCGCTCCAGCGGGAAGGTAAACGGCGTTTCCATGCGCTGCTCTGGTTCGCCAGAAGCGGCTTTGTCATGCTGGCCACATGACCCGGAAGCTTCTGCAGACAAACGCCGGCTCCCTTGGCCTATAGAGTGAGACGAGCGCCGCAACCCCAGAGTCGGACACGACTGGACCTGATGGTCAGGGGTCCCTTTACTTTTACCTTTACACACACACACACACACACACATTGAATAAACGATCACATTTATCTTTTCATTCATTTAACATTTTGGCCTTTTAGGGCCGCAACTTCCCTCAAACTCTCCACATGATTTTCTAATATCTCTTTCTTTATACTATACTTCTTAACTCAATCATTGCTTTAAATCATCACATCCAACTTAATCACTATAATTTCATATTTACAACGACATTTATTCAATAATCTACAAAGCTCCTTGCAATCCTATCAACGTATTTGATTGAATACCATTGTCTTTTAAATAATTCGTAAATTTGGTCCAGTCTTTGATGAATTTCTGGTCCTGCTGTTCTCGGATTCTTCCCGTCATTTTGTCCAATTCTGCATACTCCAGTAATTTCACTGTCCATTCTTCCTTTGTCGGTGTTTCTTCTTGTTTCCATTTTTTTATTCCTTAGCCTTTTCTTCCCCCAAAGATAACCCTCAAGGCAGAGGAGGTTAAGGATCAGAGTTTTCCTTCTCCTAAATGCAAACCTTCCCAGTTTGCAAGCCCCATTTGTCACTCACTTCCCTCAACAGAACATGCAGAAACTACCTTCTTGACCACTGGTCCCACTACAGGGTCAATCCATCAGAACCTGTTTGCATGCAGGGTAGGTCCTTAACTCATCAATGCTACCTTCACCTGGTTAAGCTGGTCAGTCAAAGCTGTTGCCAGGATGTGGCCACTGTTGCATGTTGACAACTTCTAGGAGTCGCAGGTGAGAGCTGAGTGCAGGGAGGGGACCAAAGATAGACATAGTATCCCAGAAGGAGCACAACATGTGTCCCACCAGAGGTACTATCCCTCAGTGCTGGATTTACATATAAGCTAAACAAGCTATAGTTTAGGGCCCCACTCTCTTGGGGGCCCCCAAAAAATTAAAGGAGAAAAAACCCTGGATTTCCATTTCCAAAATGTAAGATAAAAAACAAATATAATAAAACCTACATACAGCAACAGTGTTTTGTGTTGTGTAGGCTCCTATGATGTAAGTAATGGACCCCGCCTGCTAGCCTGCCACCTAAAATATCACTGGTTTGCTCATTTCTATATATAGGGTGCCTGCACTCTGCATGGACCGGTTGCATGGC
Source organism: Lacerta agilis (assembly GCF_009819535.1). NCBI lineage: Eukaryota > Metazoa > Chordata > Lepidosauria > Squamata > Lacertidae > Lacerta > Lacerta agilis. Next base: position 38,025,720 of record NC_046322.1, on the reverse strand, counting down.
AACATGTGCAAATGGCTTTAGATACCTATTAGGTCCATAAATTACCATATAGCATATATTCAACACGAAAAACAGTGACAATTTGTTGTGGACAAAGGACAGGTGGACATATAAAGGGCCCCATTACCTCCAGTAGCTTAGGGCCTCATCAAACCTAAATCCGGCCCTGCTACCCCTCCCCTAATAACCCATACATACTATAATGTGTGCTTTATGACACAACTCTACATTGGTTTTTAAAATGAACCATGAATAATTGAGAAGCAAAATGGAAAAAGGAGAGGCATGACATCGAATACTTAAGCAACTTAAGCCACAGTACACATAAAGACAGAATTTTCTTATAAGGGCAACAGCTATTTTGTCAAATGAATTCTAAACATGACCTTCTGGGCTTTTACTAGACTGTTCCAGAAAAGTGACATTTTCATGCTTACTGATACAGATCTAATTTATTGGCAGATGGGCAGGATTATAAGAGGTGACCTGCACCGCTTACTGATTTGCCCTTCTTACTATCTAAGTTATATTAGTTGGATGGTTACAACAGGGCCATTGATTTATGCAATGCAGGGTGCCAGCACATTATTCACACAAATACATTGCTTGTCACTGGACATTCAGACACGATGAACATAAAAGCCACCCAACAAGTTTGCTCAATCCCTCTTGTTGTTCTTCCAATGATGAGGAACTTGATCTCACCAGCACTTTCTCTTGTCAACGCCAATGAGTACTTTAAATCTGGAAGAAAGGGAAACATAGTGGATTTATTCCTTTGCACCGGTGGAAATTGAAGGCTCAGTGTGAATTAGTTCAAACCAAATGCAAGTATTGCTTCTCAAACCCTTTTTGTATCTTCCCAGTATTTAGCTGTAATTCTTGCAATGCAGGGGGGTTGGACTAGATGGCGCTTGATATCCCTTCCAACTCTACAGTTCTATGATTCTATGAATTTTGAAGGATCTGTAGGGTTGGTCAAAGACATTTTATTGACTTGAGGTGAAGTTTAATCTTATTTCAATACTGGAAGCATCCTCCACACATATAGGTGCCGGCTCCTAGGGGCCAAGGCAGTTTCAGCTCCCCAATGTATTTTTTGAGGGCCCCCTCAATGTTCAGAGGGTGTTCGGCCCCACCCCTTGGCTCCTCATGATGTTGCACATGCCATGTCACAACATCGCGTTAGGGCCCCTCAATCAACTAGATGGATATCAGGTTAGTTTTCGGGGCTCAGGAGGGCGTGGTACACACACCTCTCCTCTGATTCCTTGCTACTGTTCCCTCCCCTCCCCAAACATCTGGCTAATGTTAGGGTCTGCCTGGTCTCTTTTCCACCCACACTTGCAGTAACTTTTTTTGTATGGACCATAGTCCCCAAGATTATACTGGATAGATTCACTTTCACAACTCCGACTGAAAATGAACGAATTTGCCCAAGAACAGATCCAAGCATGTGCAATTAGGACCAGCGTGTTTGTTCTGTGCTTGTAGAAGCAGTTTTGCCATACACAAATTGTTCTACAATTGTACTGATGCTCAGTGGATTACTGCAATCCTAGAAGGCAAAGCAATTTCAGTGCACTGAGCTGGCAAAAAATATGAGTGTTTTTCCATATTGGGGGGAAAGCAATGTTCAAATTGTTCACTCAAACACCTAGATCTTTTCCCTACACTTTTTTTTTTTAAAAAATGAAAACGCCCTATTTAAAAAACTCATTTCCTTGAGTTTTAGGGATCAGCTTACAAATTTCTATAAAATACAGTATTTCAAAACAAGCTAAAACATTTCCCACCTTTCATTGAAATTGCACCACACTGAACTTGTGAGGATGAATCATGTCTATGTGCTATTTTCATGCATACCCTTCCTCTGTATTGCTTTAGCAATGTTCTCCAGCCTGTGTCTTGGACTGTGTGCAGATGTGACATTTTCCTTGTGATATGAATGTGTCATCATGGCCTGCAGCAGTTCCTATTTACATTTTTTAAAAATCATCTTGCTGCGGTGTTTCTAGCATGTTTCAAGCACTGCCTGCAGTATTCTGGTTCATTCTTCCGGAAGAAAGAGGAAGTTTGCAGGTGTCTCTTGGTTAGTGCCTGTGACGTCATTGCAGCTGAGAATAAGGAACATTGAAGGAGCAGTTTTGCAACTGTTTTAAATACTAAAATAAAACCCTGATTCTTTTTTTTTTAAAGTAAGATGAATAAATGATACATATGCATTATAAAAGCATTGAGCCTCCTTTAAAAATGGTACTAGTGCAAATCTACCCATTCCTCAAAATGCCCTGACATTTTTCTTTTAATTTCCTAAAAACTACAGTATATTAACTAAGCAGACTATGTTTCTCTTCTCTGAGACTAGAGCAGTTGTGGGGCTTGCTATAAGAAAGAAAGAAAGAAAGAAAGAAAGAAAGAAAGAAAGAAAGAAAGAAAGAAAGAAAGAAAACTGGAAAATGAACAAATGAACAAACTTTACAGCAAGAATCTCCTGCATTACATTTGCCTAATTACCTAGCTAGGGGTTATTAGTAACTAGGTATAAATTATTTTTATAAAGTTTCATCTGTATCACTCTGGTTTCCTTTGGAAAGCAGGCATAGACTGGAACTGTACTGTTTTCTGATAAATCTTTTTAAGTTGCCTGCCAAGGTTGTTCTTACTTATTTATAAGCTACAGCACAAAATAGACCCAGAATTTCAGACACAAGACCCGGGAAGAGCCAGTGTAGCCACTAAACAAGGACCTGGGAATGTGGGGTTCAAATTCACACTTGGTGACCTTGGGCCAGTCACTGCCCCTCAGCCTAACCTACCTCACAGGGTTGCTGTGGGGATAAAACCAGGAGGGAGAGAACCATATACGCCACCTTGAGCTTCTTGAATAAAAAGATGGGCTACAGTATAAACGCAATAAGGAAGAATTAGGATTCCCAGCCATTCAGGCCTTTTTCAAATGGCAGTTATGTTTTAAGCAAATTGCTGCCTCAGTTGAGTTGCTGCTTGACCTCTTACTTCCCAGAGTGAAGCAAAAGGGAGGAGGCTGATACTGGGTGGTAAACCACATACATTTTCGTAGGAAACTCTCGGGCTCAGCCCTTGACTTCCTTGGGAAGGGCTGGGCTGCCTGAAACCCTGGAGAGACAGTGCCAAGTCAGTGTAGACAAAACTGAGCAAGGCGGACCAGTGGTCTAAGGCAGCTCCCAATGGTCCATTCCACCCCACTTGAAACCAGTTAGGACTACATGTTACTTCTTCACATGAGAGGACCTCTGGATGCCTCTTCATTAACCACATTTCATAGAATCATAGAATCATAGAGTTGGAAGAGACCACAAGGGCCATCCAGTCCAACCCCCTGCCAAGCAGGAAACATCACCAAAGCATTCCTGACAGATGGCTGTCAAGCCTCTGCTTAAAGACCTCCAAAGAAGGAGACTCCACCACACTCCTTGGTAGCAAATTCCACTGCCGAACAGCTCTAACTGTCTGGAAGTTCTTGCTAATGTTTAGGTGGAATCTTCTTTCTTGTAGTTTGAATCCATTACTCCGTGTCCGCTTCTCTGGAGCAGCAGAAAACAACCTTTCACCCTCCTCTATATGACATCCTTTTATATGTTTGAACATGGCTATCATATCACCCCTTAACCTTCTCTTCTCCAGGCTAAACATACCCAGCTCCCTAAGCCGTTCCTCATAAGGCATTGTTTCCAGGCCTTTGACCATTTTGGTTGCCCTCTTCTGGACACGTTCCAGCTTGTCAGTATCCTTCTTGAACTGTGGTGCCCAGAACTGGACACAGTATTCCAGGTGAGGTCTGACCAGAGCAGAATATAGTGGTACTATTACTTCCCTTGATCTAGACGCTATACTCCTATTGATGCAGCCCAGAATTGGAGTATTTCGTTGTATGGTTCTTCTTCATCGCATTAAGTGTTTCTGTTTCAGTGCTGCCTATTGCAGTGGTAGATACTGCAGACGTGTTGAGATGGATATGCTGATCTTCCAGTCAGTGGGGGAGCATTCCTTGCTGGTGCCCAGGGCAGGCGTGTGCATGCCAGGGTGTGCATGGCACACCATGGGGGCAGAGTGCCATGGAGCCGTGGCAGGTGTGCCACCAGAGAAACCCCTGTCCAGTGGAGTTGAGTGGGGCTGTACCTGGTCCTCCGGTGCAGTCTGTGCCATTTTGCTTTGAGTGATGGACTTATAGCACGCTGCGAGCTCGGCGCCGCTTTGGGAAACTTGCAGAAGTGGCACAGGGCTGGCAGGGCACATGCCTGTTGCATCCTTCTTGAGCCGGGTGGAGAGAAGGATGCAACAGCTCACAGCATTCTGCCAGCCACATGGGCTGACAGAGTGCTGTGAGGAATGTGCCCCCCCAAAAACCTGTACCCTGGGTGACACCCCCAGCCCCAGCCCTTCCACACTATGCCTCTGTGTACATGGAAAAACCACATGGAGGCAGTTCTAGCTTGCAACACCTGTGCACCTGTGTGATAATGAAATCCATAAGCTGACACATATTCTTTCAAGCTGAATTCTTAGCTCTAGCTTAATAGCTAATTAGCCGAGTTGCTGGATCTGCCCGGTTGAGGGAATCTCCCTCTCCATAACAAGTTGAACTAGTGCACGTGCAGTAACACTGACCCACCCCGAGTGTGTGTCAGTGAAATGGCTCAGCAGCGCAGAGGCAAATTTCAATAACCCATTGCTACTCCCGCTTGATTCCCCCCTTGTGACTCAGTTTTGGGTTTTCGTGTTTTCGTGAATCTTTCCATTTCACCCTTCTCTTCAGTACCGAGAAGGTGGCGATGGAGGAAAGAGAGTTTCTCAACCTTCTTCTCACAGATTATCAACACCCTGACTCAGCTAAAGAGTGTCTGTTCCAAGGCAGTGAGGGTGGAAGACTTGGGCAATTGTGGCACCTGCAACAAAATGCTTCCATTAGCCTCACCCACTAAGAGAATTCCAAGAAAATGCTGATAAGCTAGCCAGCTAATCAAGCACTCCATATGACAAACTTTAAGGGACTTGAGCCAGTGGTGTAGTGTGGGTTGCCAGAACCCAGGACAAGGCAAGTATTGTGCCCCCAACCCATGGGAGACATGGCAGGTAGGTATAGAGGAGCGAGACTATCTAGGTGCCCATTGTTACGTTGCAACGTTTATTTGCCCCATCATGTTGAAAAACTGTATAGACTGTTCAATATAGGATCTGTTATTAAGTGACAAACAGAGAACAAACAGAGGCAAGAGGGAATTGGTTAATGTGTAGCATATTTTACAAGCTGCCCATTTTCAACTCTTTTCAAGGCACCATGTCCTTGGAAGAAAGGGCAGGGGTCAGAAACTGACGATATGCACTGTTCCCTCCCCCCCCCCCCAATCTCCCATCTCCCATCTGCCACTTCTCTACTTTATTAGCTGTCTTCTTCTTTCTCTAACCACTTTTCTCCCACCTTGCCACAAACAGTGCTTCTAAGAAGTTTTCTGTGTCATAAGTACAATATAATGAAAGATACTAGCCCAATTCAAGTGTTCTTTCAAAGCATTGTTATTTCATTGACTCTATCTATAATTTGGGTTTTTTAAACTCCACATAAATGCAACTTCACACACACACACACACACACACACACATATATATATATATATATATGAAAATTTTAGGTGGTTAGGCTAAATGCCTGGATCCCTTCTTGGAATAGCCAGTCAAGCTTCCTGGTCAGGTGATAGCCTGGGTGATGGGTCATTAAGAGAACAAAGAAAGGGGCTCTGTGCAAGATAGCAAGTAGGTGGGGCCCCCTCCCGCAACTCACATTGGTTAGAAGGATAAAGGCAGAGTTTAGAGCAGAGAGTTTTGGAGTGATGTGAGCAAGATGCAAAGCAGAAAGTTGGGGGGGGGCGTTGAGAGAAAGCGGGCATTGATTGATTTCCGTCTGAATCCAAGGCTGCAGCTAATGGGAACAATACTCTCATGTGGTGTTGGTGCTGTGAACTCATCCACCGCAGGCTCAGGTTGTATATATGTGTAAATAAACCATATCTCATATGGTGCATGGCGTGCATCGATATATATTTGCAGACTTTAAATGTTTTTTTTATTATTGCTGCATTCAAAGTGTTAGCATAGTGTACTGTGGAAAATATGCATCTGTTAAAAATAACAGCGTTACCCCAATAACGCATGACTAGAAAACATGTATTAACGTTATGTCCTCTCAGATTTGCTGTGAAATTTGTCAGCTTCGATAAAGTCCAAATGCAATTTATCCTTTGGACGGTCTGCTGGAAATTTCTGTCACTTCAAATATTGAAAAGAAGCTATTTGACCTCTGTTTTTAAGATGCCCTAACCACCTCACCTGCCCGCTACAATGGCAACTGATTCTGTTAGTGTTTGATTGCTGATCATGCCTCCGTTTAGCTGAACACTTTCTGCTTTAGCACATTAAGAGAAAAGAAAAGAATTCATGTCCTGGTCACCCAGTCATGTGGTTCAGACATAAAGCCAGATGCTCACTATAGTTTAGTGTTAGGTGCCTGCAGAACACAAGCATGAATGCAACAGTTTTGAAAGGCCTCCTTGCTTGTACTGTGTGATTATGACCACAGTCTTTCTTTTTTTGGAAGTAGGTTATTCTATTTAAAAATGTTGGGGTGTTTCTTTTAGCGCCTGTTTTTTCTGATGACTGATTTTCATTTCTCAGGTAGTTGAGCATATGGCAAAAGAATTATACACAACCTGTTCATAAACACCTATTTTTTTCTTCTCAAGCTGGTTATATTTTGGAACCCATCCAAAAGTTGGTTTTCACTAGAAACATATTAACTTTCCCCTTCATGGATCACTGCCTTGTCGTGGCAAAGGGGCTTGAATTACTCAGGGAAGCTATGGACAGGTCAAGATGGACAGGTCATAGTGGAGAGTTTGGACGACAAGGCTGTATATTGTCTCCCTGCTTATTTAAATTATATGCAGAATTCATCATGCGAAAGGCTGGACTGGATGAATCCCAAACCGGAATTAAGATTGCCGGAAAAAATATCAACAACCTCAGATATGCTGATGATACTACCTTGATGGCAGAAAGTGAGGAAGAATTAAAGAACCTTTTAATGAGGGTGAAAGAAGAGAGCGCAAAATATGGTCTGAAGCTCAACATAAAAAAAACTAAGATCATGGCCACTGGTCCCATCACCTCCTGGCAAATAGAAGGGGAAGAAATGGAGGCAGTGAGAGATTTCACTTTCTTGGGTTCCATGATCACTGCAGATGGTGACAGCAGTCACAAAATTAGAAGACGCCTGCTTCTTGGGAGAAATGCAATGGCAAACCTCGACAGCATCTTAAAAAGCAAAGACATCACCTTGCCGACAAAGGTCCGTATAGTTAAAGCTATGGTTTTCCCAGTAGTAATGTACGGAAGTGAGAGCTGGACCACAAAGAAGGCTGATCGCCGAAGAATTGATGCTTTTGAATTATGGTGCTGGAGGAGACTCTTGAGAGTCCCATGGACTGCAAGAAGATCAAACCTATCCATTCTCAAAGAAATCAGCCCTGAGTGCTCACTGGAAGGACAGATCCTGAAGTTGAGGCTCCAGTACTTTGGCCACCTCATGAGAAGAGAAGACTCCCTGGAAAAGACCCTGATGTTGGGAAAGATGGAGGGCACAAGGAGAAGGGGACGACAGAGGATGAGATGGTTGGACAGTGTTCTCGAAGCTACTAACATGAGTTTGGCCAAACTGTGAGAGGCAGTGAAGGATAGGCGTGCCTGGCGTGCTCTGGTCCATGGGGTCACGAAGAGTCGGACACGACTGAACGACTGAACAACAACAACAACAACATATTAACTTTCAATGTCCCCATGCATAGGTTCCCATCTTTCATTGTCTCCTGACCTGTCTTTCTTTCTCGATAAATATGATATCCCTTCAATAGCTGTGAGATTGGCAGAAGAGGCAGTGTGGCATGTTTCACGGGTACAGCTTTCCTCCATTACAATGCCTGATGAATTTCTGCCTGTTATGCATCTGTTACACAGAAATAGCCAGCAATGGCTACTTCTGTGTTAAGAGGAACAGGCTCTCTATCGCTAAACAGATTGCAGTTTACAAACCTATATAACCTACCCTTTTCTTCCACACCAATGGGCATGTTAAGTGAACAATCGGCATAAGACAGGGCTCATCCATAGCTCTTTTTGTGCTGTATTTTATTCCACGTGTCCTGTAATTTCTAAGCATGGGAAAACCCACTGTTTACTTCTGAATCAGAACAAATGCCAATTGGGTTTTCCTTGGATTGATGCTTGTTACAATTCAACAGTAAACAAGAGGGTTTTTCCGTACCTAGAAATCGCAAGACAAATAGAAGTGTCCATGAGCCCATACTGTCCACACAGAAAAGGATGGAATGTGCTACAAATCCACAGGCAACTCTTTAAAATGGAGAAGTTGGGGTCCATTTTGTGAGATGCATATACTGAGTCTGCAGAAGCAGCTATTAGGAAGTTGATTGCACAGAGAAAGAGACTTTTCTGAGCCAGCCACATTTGAGTAATCTCTCTGTGACAAGTTGTTTTAATGCAAGCCACCACAGAGGAAACCAACTTACCTGAAGCAGACTGCTAACTAACTGCATGTCGGCCAGCATCAGATGTTGAAACTGTGGCTACTGCCCTCAAATGAGCTGTGCAGTAACTCAGCATTTGCTGGGAAAAAACTCCCCGAGCTGTTTTTGGCCAGAAAAATGCTGTAAAGTTGAGTAACACTTTTTAGTCACAAAATAAGCAATATGGGGAAAATCCCTCTAAAACACCTACATGGTCCCAGCAGCATGGCTGTTAAAAAGTCGTTGAACTACATTGACCTTATTAAACATGTATTAGAGTTGCAGATGAACTTTTTGATTGCTTGAACATACTAAGCAAATAACCCTCTCATTTGTGAAAGAATGTTCAAGTAGAGTTGACTGAAGGGGAAACATATTTTCTTCAACTCTTTAAAGATAGCAGCAAATTTGTCGTGCCATAATCCGCCACGAAGCTTATGTGTCCTTAAGCCCCACTGTTTTCAGCTGGGATGCATCGCCTGCCTAACTTTTGGCCTCCATTTTGATGCAGCAGATATCACTTGTCAAAACTACGACATGCTTAATGGAATGGAACTTAAGGCTGCAATTGTAAGCATGCTTACTAGAGCAGGTCCCGCTGAAAGCAGACATTCTGAGTAAATGTACCTATACCTGCACTGCACATTTGGTATACTATCTTGTTCCATTATATTGTTACACACAAGCCAATGTCTGAGTGGCAAGAGACTTCAGGGGTCCCAGCATTCATCCAGGGTTTGGTTTCCTTGGAATGAAAGTTACTAAAGACAGTGGTCTCTTTAACATATGTGATTTTATTTATGCATGTATTTCTTTACACATACGTACAGGCACATATATATTGAACATAGGACTCACATAATTAACACTCCAACAGATTGTGCTTCCCCATTAAGTTTCCATGGGTGCTGCCGCTATACAATATCTACTAGCCTTTGGACACGTGTGTGTGTGTGTGTGTGTGTGTACACCAGACCTTGGAATGGTTTGCTATAAAGAATGTTTGTGTGCTTCATTTCAGACCCAATAAATATTCCTAGATATTATAACTTCTTGTCACCTCTCAGTGACATGTTAAAACGTTTGAGTGATCATTTGTGCTGTCCTCTGTCCTTCAAAAGTAATATAAATTCCAGGAAAATTCCCTGGCTCTATTTCTGTATCAGACTGACCTGTGAAATAATTTTTTTTCTGTTTCCTCCTCTCACCCTCTTTCAACACAGCAGCTTTGCAGAATTATTTGTACTGGCAGATGTAATGCTGTTTTAAAACATCCTCTAGTTAATTTTACTTTCCATTTGCTAAGTCCCCCCCCCCCCCGCCTGCACTGACTTGTTTGGTACTGGTTGGAATTTCCACAGTTATATTACATCTTTGCACCAAAAAACGGCAAGAACAATCTTATGGTAATGGTGGTTGGGAGAGCTGATGGAGAAGCAATTTCCACATCTGAAGCCCTGCCAGCTAGCTGTGGTCAGGATAGATGTGAGTGGTGTGTTCTTTTCTCTCCCCCACTTTATCTGCTTTCCCTCTTTTTTCTCCCCACCCCTTTGACTCTGAGCTGCCCACCCAGTGTGTGTGTGTGTGTGTGTGTGTGTGTGTGTGTGTGAGAGAGAGAGAGAGAGAGAGAGAGAGAGAAATAAGTTTATTGAAACACAAATTCAAGATATGTGTGCCTTTACTCTTTTTATCTCTCTTGTTAGATCTGTATGGGAACTATGGAGATGATAGAAAAGGCAGAGACGGCGGTAGGAAGAAAGAGAATGCATGCAAGAGTGCTAAAAGGAGGAGAGAAGAAAGCAGGCGGAGAATGGGAAAAAGCAGGGAGGAGGAGGAGGCATTCGTTTGCAGAAAAGCAGGTGCAGTCAGTATTATTGATGAAGAGTTATGAGTTGCACCATTCAAACATTGGCATAAACCTGTGCTTGGAAAAATGCCTAAAAGTGCGGGGAGGAATAACTTAAGGACAACTTTAACTGTTTCATTTACTGGATCTTATATACCCTGTGTAATGCAACCCCATGGAAGTTTTCTTGGAAGTAAGTCCCACTGTGTTCACTTGGGAGTTTACTCACCTAGTTAAGTGTGCTTAGGTTTTTAGCACCACTGATTGAATCTGCACTCCTAATATTCACCTCATTTAATGGATCTTACTGTTTAAAGTGGCCATCAGATTAACAACGGCGTCTTTAACACATATGGCTTTATTTACACAAATGTATAGGCACAGGACTCACAGAATTAGCCCTCTGGAAGATCATTTTGTTGTTCAGTCGTTCAGTCGTGTCCGACTCTTCGTGACCCCATGGACCAGAGCACGCCAGGCACGCCTATCCTTCACTGCCTCTCGCAGTTTGGCCAAACTCATGTTAGTAGCTTCGAGAACACTGTCCAACCATCTCATCCTCTGTCGTCCCCTTCTCCTTGTGCCCTCCATCTTTCCCAACATCAGGGTCTTTTCTAGGGAGTCTTCTCTTCTCATGAGGTGGCCAAAGTACTGGAGCCTCAACTTCAGGATCTGTCCTTCTAGTGAGCACTCAGGGCTGATTTCTTTGAGAATGGATAGGTTTGATCTTCTTGCAGTCCATGGGACTCTCAAGAGTCTCCTCCAGCACCATAATTCAAAAGCATCAATTCTACGGCGATCAGCCTTCTTTATGGTCCAGCTCTCACTTCCGTACATCACTACTGGGAAAACCATAGCTTTAACTATACGGACCTTTGTCGGCAAGGTGATGTCTTTGCTTTTTAAGATGCTGTCTAAGTTTGTCATTGCTTTTCTCCCAAGAAGCAGGTGTCTTCTAATTTCGTGACTGCTGTCACCATCTGCAGTGATCATGGAACCCAAGAAAGTGAAATCTCTCACTGCCTCCATTTCTTCCCCTTCTATTTGCCAGGAGGTGATGGGACCAGTGGCCATGATCTTATTTTTTTTGATGTTGAGCTTCAGACCATATTTTGCGCTCTCTTCCCCATTAAGATCATGCTTCCCCATTAAGCTTCCAGGGGTGGGGTTGCTGTCACCAAAGCCATAGCTTTGGACTCAGCACAGACAGCAGCTTACACCTCTCTGGGTCTTTCTAGCTTCCAACTCCAGACTCCCTGGGAAACTGCCAGCTCCTAACAGGACTAAAACAAAAGGCTAGTTCCTGGGCAATTGTTTTCCTACCTACAAGACTATGTAGCTTCCAGCTGGTTGGTGTGTGTGTGTGTGTGAAGCAGGCCTACTCCCTCCTGAAAGAGCCTAACCAGCCAGCTGTTCCTATGGCAATGCATATGTACTTGAGCAGCTCTAGAAATAGAAATGGGTGCCTAACAGACTTGGCTAGGCCCATTACTGAAGCAAAGAAACTGGTTTGACCACTTCAGCAGTTCCTTCCACTTGATGAATTCAGTGGGATTTACCACTGAGAAAATGTTCTTTGGATTTCCTGAGTATTTTAGCTGGATGAGGGCCAACAGCTGGGGTCAATAGTTCAGTTTCTAACTGAATTTATTTATAATTTCCGGTATCAATTATTACATATGTTGGGTGCACAAAACTATGCAGCTGAGAAATATGAAATCTGCTAGCTTTCTTTTTCTTTTAAGGTAGGCAGTACCTGTTTTTGTAGCGTATTGCTATCAAAATGTTGGATCCTGGTTTCTAAGGGCTTATCCACACTTCCTCTTGCCCTGCTGCTTTCTCCCAGGGAAAACTGCTCTTTAGTGCTCAGTTGGCACAAGTGGCATTTCAGGTTTTCTCCAGATTGACGGTTGCTCTGATTTAGCATTAAAGAGCAGGGAAAGGAGTGGGTCAAATGGAAAACTGCTTGGACCCATGGTTTCTAGGCATGAGACAAGCTGAAGTGTGGATGAGCACTAACTGTTTATATACTTTTTTTTGGTGGAGCATAACACTATTTAGCAGGCATATTTATCACCATGGGTGTCTCATCGATTCTGAGCACCTGGAGGAGTCATGTACTGATCTGAGGATGAACCATAACAAAGTGCTTTTAAGATTAGGAGCAGAGATAATAAAGCAAAGTTCAAAACATGCATGCAGAGAATTGCTCCTTACAACATTCTTGGCTGGTAGATTAAAACAACAACAACAACAACAACAGAAATAAGGTTAAATGTTTACTCTCATCC